>NC_133422.1:81452500-81710000 GCF_049350105.2 Macaca mulatta
ATGTAGAACGCCCCAAAAACTCCACTAAAGAAAGGTGAAATCTAATAAACAAATTTGCCAAAGTTGCAAGATGAAAAGTCACATTCAAGGCAGGAAGTGGTGGCTCATGCCTGTAATCCCAGCACTTTGGTAGGCCAAGGCAGATGGATCACTTTAGGTCAGGAGTTCAAAACCAGCCTGCCCAACATGGTGAAACCCCGTCTCTCAGAAAATACAAAAAAAAAAAAAAAAAAAAAAAATTAGCCAAGTGCACACCTGTAATCCCAGCTACTCAGGAGGTGGAGGGAGATTGTTTGAACCCTGGAGGTGGAGGTTGCAGTGAGCCAAAATTGGACTGCTGTACTCCAACTTGGGTGACAGAGTGAGACTCTGTGAAAACAAAAAAAAAAAAGTAAAGAAAAAATCACTTTCAAAAGTCAGTCATGTTTCTATACTAACAATGAACAATACAAAAAGTTATGTAATTAAACAATTCCATTTACACTAGCCTCAAAATGAACGAAATACTTAAGAATAAACGTAAGGGGTGAAAGACTTGTACACTGAAAACTGTAAGACATTTGTTGAAGAAATGGAAAAAGATACAAATAAATAAAAAGGTATCACATGTCCATGATTTGAAAGACTTAGTATTGTTAAACTGTCCGTACTATTCCAAATAATCTATATTCCATCCAATTCCAATCAAAATTCTACTGGCATTTTTGGAAAATACAGGAAAAACATCCTATGGATTCTCAAAGGACCTCAAATACCCAACACCATCTTGAGAAAGACAAACAAAGGTCTAGAGGCCTCTTACTCTGATTCTATAATATATTACAAAGCTATATATTACAAATCAAAACTGTATGGCATTGGCATAAAGACAGACACATAGAGAAATGAAATATAAATAAATCTAGAAATAGAAATAGGAAGTACGGAAATAAGCCTTCACATCCATGGCCAAATGATCTCTGATAAGACTGTCAAGACTATGCAATGGAGAAATGATGCTTCAACAAACGGTGTTTGGACAGTTAGAATAGCTATTTGTAAAAAGTCAAAAAAAAAAAAAAAAAAACAGATGCTGGCAAGGCAGAGAAAAGGAAATGCTTACACACTGTTGGTGGGATGTAAATTAGTTCATCAGCTATGGAAAACAGTTCAGAGATTTCTCAAATACCTTAACATAGAGCTACCATTCAACCCAGTAATCCCTTACTGTGTATATACCCAAAGAAAAATAAATTATTCTACCAAAAAGACACATGCACACACATGTTTATTGCTGTGCTATTCACAATAGCAAAGACATTGGAATCAAGCTGGGTTCCCATCCACAGCAGATTGGATAAAGAAAATGTGGTACATATACACCATGGAATACTACACAGTCACAAAAAGGAACAAGAAATCATGTCCTTTGTGCAACATGGAAGCAGCTAGAGGCCATTATTTTAAGTGAATTTACACAGGAACAGAAAACCAAATCCCACGTATTCTCACTTACAATAGGGAACTAAGCATTGGACACACAGGAAGCTAGGAGTCTCCTAGAGGGAGCAGAGGAGGAGGTCAAGGGCTGAAAAACTACCCATTGGGTACTATGTTCACTATTTGGTTGATGGGATCATTTGTACCCCAGACCTCAGAATTATGCAATATATTTATGTAACAAACCTGCACATGTGCTTCCTGAATCTAAAATAAAAGTTGAAATTAAAAAAAAAAATAGTTAAAAATTGCAAAGAAGAAAATCAATAAGTATCTAGTCTTATATTTGTTAAATATTTTCATTTACCTTTTTCTTTCACAGAGTGATTGTGGTAGGGTTCTGAAATCTGGTCTGTTTTGGGGTAATTTTGAACAGAATCTCAGGGCTTAACTTTGAGAATGCTACCCTGGAAAAGAAACAGGAAACATCTTTCTCATTACAGCTGCAGAAAAATGAATACATTCCCATTAGAAAGTGTGGTAGATAAACTGGTAAGTTACAAACATTCGTAAAAATATGTTTTTCTTTTTTGGCAGATTGGAGAATTTATGACAGGGGAAAATCTGTTCTGTATTTTGCCATCTGAATGTCAGAGTTTAATGCTAAATTTTACATCATGAGACTTGGTAACTCCTAGAAGTGTTCACACATAATTGTTTACTAAATGATTTGTTATCCTGGGAATAATAATCGAATTACATGTCTTAAGTAAATACATACTTATTTTTTTTCCTTTTGAGGTAAGAAATGTAAGTGTTTTACAATTTCCTTCCCTCTTAATAAACATAAATCCTGAATAAATACTGAGTGATTTTACTTGATTCTTCAGACCCTGGATATTTTCTCATTTAAAACTAAGTGGGTAACCTTGACCAGTTATTGGAGACATCAGACCAGTGACTCCAAGTTGAAGCCAATCTTGAGGATGTAAAAGATCACTGAAGGCCCAGTTAATTCTTCCTGGGGATGTTTTCTGCAGGTTTGCTAGCCGACTCACACCAGCCATGGTATGAGAGAAGCTATGGAGTCCTGGAAAGTTAGGGACCAACAGGCAGATATGGTTGGTGTTGGTGTAATTGTGAAGGTGTGATGACAGTATTGAGAGTGTAATTGTTGTCATCCTGGGGTTGTTTGTAAACATTGTCAAATAAAATGAATTTGATTTTAGGTAAGAATTGACTTTATCTAAAGGAGTATTGCAATAGATGGGAAGCACCAAGCAAAAGATCTACAAGTATCTGAAAGGTTAAGAAGATAAGGGGTTCCTTTCATAGGGAGGAGCAAAAAGGATCTGAAAGCAGATGGAAGCTGGAGGGCAGTGTGGAGTGCTGTGGAGTGCGGCAAAATTAGATCCTAGATCAGAGGATATTTCACCCTGAAGTTAGCCTATTCTTAGGAGGAGGCATGAAGAGAAGTTGTATGAAATCTCAGACTGAGGGTGGGTCAAAGTTCAAGGCCTGTGGGAAGGAGAGAATCTTAAGCAAAACTTGGTTAACAAGTATTTTGTTCTGACCACTGAAGATAAAAGTGTTCATTTGATTGTTTATAGAAGAAAAAGGGGGATTTGCAGAGTCTGTGTCTGGCTTTGTGAAGTTACAAAGTCAGCATCATCTAAGTCATATAAGTCATAATGGTAAGGATGTCTCTTTGCAGTGAGCTGCTCTTGGAGAGCACAACTAATGGGGGATTTTCTCAATCATGGCTATTCAGCAGGGTTACCCACTCAATCCATCTTTCCTTGCCATTTACATCTCTTCATATTGACTGTTCCTGAATTGTATCCTTTATAATAAACTGGTGAAAGTAAGTAAAGTTAAAAATAAAACAACAACAAGAAGTGGTGTTTGGGAAACTGAATATCCACATGCCAAATATGGAGACGGGTCTTATTTTACAGCATATATACACATTAACCCACAGATTTATGCATAAGGCCTAAAACCATAAAACTCCTAGAAGAAAACATAAGAGAAAAGCTTCAGGGCATTAGAAGGTCCAAAGAAACCAAAAGCACAGGTAAAAAAGACTGAAATAGATAAATTATACCACATTAAACTTAAAATCTTTTGTACAGCAAAGGAAACAATAAATAAAGTGAAAAGGCAATGAACATAATCTGAGAAAATATTTGCAAAGCATATATTAGATAAAAGGTTAATATCCACAATATATAATGTTTTCTACAACCTAATAATAAACAAAAACAAATAACTCAATTAAGAAATGGACAAAATACTTGAGATTTTTCTCTAAAGAATTTATACAAATGGCCAAAGATGTATGAAAAGATGCTCAAGATCATAATCAAATAATTGCAAATTTAGTCCACAGTGAGATATCAGCTTACATCTGTTAGGACAGCTGCTATCAAATGACAACAATGACAAACAGAAAATAACAAGTGATGAGAATCTGGAGAAACTGGAACTCTTGCACACTGTTTGTGAAATTGTAAAACAATATAGCCACTATGAATAACAGGATGAAAGTTCCTCAAAAAATAAAAAGAGTATTTTTATTCTTTACCATATGCCTCAGCAGTTCCACTACTTTTTGTTTTTTTATAAGATGGAGTCTCGCTCTGTCACCCATGCTGGAGTACAGTAGCGTGATATTGGCTCACTGCAACCTCCGCCTCCAGGGTTCAAGCAATTCTCCTGTCTCAGCCTCCCGAGTAGCTGGGACGATAGGCCCCGCCACCACGCCCAGCTAATTTTTGTATTTTTTAGTAGAGAGGGTGTTTCACCATATTGGTCAGGCTGGTCTCGAACTCCTGACCTCAGGTGATCCACCCATCTTGGCCTCCCAAAGTGCTAGGATTCCAAACGTGAGCCACTGGCCCAGTAGTTCCACTTCTGATTATATATCCAAGAAATTAAAAATAGGGCCTCAAAAAGATATTTGCACATCAATGTTTATCGTAGCACTATTCACAATAGTCAAGAGGTGGATCCAAAATAAATGTCCTTCTATGAATGAATTTAGAAAGCAAATGTGGTGCATACATACAATGGAATATAATTAGCCTTACAAAAGAAAGATATCTTGTCATATGCCACAACATGGAGGAACCTTGAGGAGATCACACACACACAAAAAATACTGAATGATTCCATTTATAGGATGTATATAAGGCAATAAAACTCAGAAAAACAGAAAATAGAATAGAGGTTACTAGCAGATGGGGCTGGAAGAAACAGGAATTTGTTCAATGGGTACATATTTTCAGTAATGCAAGATAAAAAAGTTCTTGAGATCTGCTATACAACAATGTACATATAATTAACAATGATGTAACATACACTTTAAATTGTTAACAGGTTAAATTTATGTAATTTATGTAATTTTAACATAATTTAGAAAAATAACAGATAGGAAATGGGGAATACAAGAATCAGTAAACCTGAAAATAGATTAATAGGAGTTATTCATACAAACAACACAGAGAAAAGAGATAAAAATAAAATAAATGCATATGGTCTAATGCAGTTGTAGAACAATAACATATGATCTAACATTTGTGTCTCTGGGGTCCCAGATGAGGTAGAAAAAAAGGGTATTGTTGAAACATGTTTCAAATAGCAATATTCAAAAATCCCTCAAGTTTGGCAAAAGACATAAAACTACAGATTCGGGAATCATGCTAAATTTCAAAAAAAGTACAACCCCCCCGCAAAAAATACCCAGACACATTATAATCAAAAACACAAAGCAAAAATCCTGAGGAAGAAAAACAATGTGAGGAAAAACAATCCTTTGCTTATAGGACAGCAATAATTTGGGTGACTGAAATTCTCGTCAGAAATCATGGAGAATAAAAGGAAGTGCCACAATATTTTTAAAGTTGCTAAAATGAACTCTGGTATTTATATATACAGAAAATATCCTTAAGGAATGCAGATGAAACAAAGACATTCTCAGATGAAAAAAAAGAAAACTCTTTGAAGTAAACCAACTTGCTCTAAAAGAATTTCTAGATAAAGTTTTTTAGCCAGAAGGAAAAATGATACCAGAATCTTAACATTTAACAAGTGAATAAATAACAAGAGAAATGTTTTGATATTTCATATTATTTCCCCCCCCAAAAAAAAACTTTCTCCTAAATTCCTACATTACCACGATTCAAAATTATAGGACATAAAATTCATATTCATGTTCCTGTGGTTGTACAAGCTGGCAAGAGAAACAAAAGTAAGAGTAAGTGGAACGGTGGATAGAAATTTCAAGAGCTAAGAGAAATAATTGCAGCTATAAAAGGAGGTAAAAGAATGTAGAAGGCACAGCAGAAATGATGCTTGATTGTGCAAATGTGGTGGTCCTGCCCTGGGTATCTCACTCTGTCCGTCATCCCTTCTAACTGGTATGACATAAAACTGAGAGTCAGTGAAGACACCATGCCCCCCCACCCCCCCGTCTCCTGACTTTGCCATGAACTCCCTGGGCCTTTGTTCTGTTTTTCCTGAGACTTGATCACTTTCAGTCACAAAGGTGGTGACGTAATGAATGAATTTGCCAAGTTCTCGGAGGAGCTCACCAGCTTAGGTTGTTGGTTCATCACTATCAAATTCCCCATGAGAACACGCTAACCTTGTTTAAGAATTGTTTCAGCATTAAGTTCCACAGGTCATAATTATCCACAGGCAGTCTATCTGGAAGTGGATGTGAACCAGTGCCACGGAGCAACTTCCACCAACTAAATACTAGCACCCATATATCAGTGATTACTTTTCCAAAAGAAAATGAAAGTCAAACAGTATCAATGAGCAGATGCTATGGAATTACAATAGAAAATTAACTAGCAATTAGAAAATACCAATGAAAGCAGTGAGAAAACTAATTGTACAAAAGAATACATAAACATAATACATTTTCCCAAAAAAAAAAAGCTGGCTATGAGATTCTAAATCAAAGTAATGGGAGGACATTTGTCAACAGTTACAAAGAGGAATGATCTTGAAATCTGTGATGAACAGCTGTTTATTATTATGACATTAAAACAACCAGAAAACTTTAGTTCCTGAGAAATCACAGTAATAGTCAAGGTAACACATATGTAAATAATTCTATTAACACAGATCTCTCTCTTTTTTTATTTTTCTCATTTGGTGTTAGTTTGTTTAACGGTACTGGTGATTCATATACAAATAGATCACTCACTCTACCTTTTACCCAGTTTATTACAATGGAAGCGTCTTGCAGAATTATAGTGCAATATCACAACCAGGATACCGACATTAATACAGTCAAGTTATAGGACATTTACGTCACTACAAAGATCCTGCTTGTCACCCTTTTGTAGACACACACACTTTCCATATGCTCCCATTTTCAAGCCCCTGGAAACTATTAATCTGTTTTTCATTTGTGTAAGTGTTTCATTCTAAAGATCTAATATAAGCAGATTTGTACAATATGTAATGTTTTTTAGAATTAGATTTCTTATCTCTGATTAATACCCTGAATATTCTTCCAAGTTGATGTGTATGTCAATATTTCATTACTCTTTACTGCTGAGTGGTATTCCACATTAAGGATGTATCATAGCTTGTTTCACCAATTACCCATTAAAGAAAAGACGGTTGTTTCTAGTTTAAGTGTATTATAAATAAAACTGATAGGTACATTCATGTGCAGCTTTTTAGTTTGTATTGCTTTTGTTTTTGCATAAACATAATTTTTATTTATGTGGAATAAATATTCAGGAGTACAATAGTTTGGTCATGTGGAACGCACATGCTTAATTTTGTGAGAAGCTGCCAAATTGTTTTCTAGAGTGGTTGTGCCATTTTACATTCCCGCCAGCTATTTATGAGTGATTCAACTTCTCCACATCCTCATTAACATTTGGCAGTTTTATTTTATTTTTTTTATTTTAAGCCATTCAGGTAAGTGATTAGTGGTATCTCTTTGGGGTTTTAATTTGCATCTGCCTAACGACTGATGGACATTTGATGCATTAATTGACAGTCATATATCCTTTTGATTGAAGTGACTGAACATTAATACATCTCTTCAAGTCCTTTGCCCATTTTAAATGGACTTACTAACCTTTTTTATTATTGAGTTGTAAGTATTCTCTATATCTTCTGGATACAATTTTTTATCAAATCTATAATTTGCAAATATTTTCTCCCATTCTGTGAATTGTCTTTTCACTTTCATGATGGTGTTCTTTGAAGTACAATGATTTTAAATTTTGAAACCACTCTAATTTATCTATTGTTTTTCTTCCACATTTGTTCTTTTGGTGTTATATCTAAGAAAACATTACCTAACCTAAGTTCATGAAGATTTACTCCTGTATTTTCTTTTAAGAGTTCCATAGTTGAGCTCTAACATTTATATTTATGATTTCTTTTGAGTTAATTTTATATATGGTTAGAAGTAGGGGTTCACTTTCATTCATTCATTTACATGTGTATGTGCAGTTATTCTAGTATCATTTGCTGAAAAGACTATTCTTTCCCCATTCAATTGTTTTGGTGCCTTTGTAAACAAGAAGACCATAAATGCAAAGGTTCTATTTTGTTGATTTGTCAGTTTATCTTTAGGCTAGTACCACACATTTTTGTTCCTGTGGCATTGTAGTTAAGTTTTCAAATAGGGAATTGTGTGTCCTATAACTGTTCTTTTTCAAGATATTGTGGGCAATACATACTGTTTTGAAATATTCTAAAATAAATTAAAAAGTAAAATAATCAAAACCAAAATTTAAAATAAAATGAAAACAGTTTTTCAAGCACAAGTCAGCTTGGCCACATGTATAAGTAACTAACATGTATTCTTACAGTATATTCTTAGTCTTGAATTCTAAGAATAATATTCCGTGAAAAAATAAGAAAATTTCTTCATTTCATCTTTTAGAAATTAATATTGTTATGTTAACCATTTTATAAATGTTTAGGGTAGGAAATAGAAAGTGTATAAATGAAATTAGGAATTCAAGTATTCAGAGTAAAACTACAAAAAAGATTTGTATTTGAAAAAATCTGTATTGGACTTGGAAAATTAAATTTTTATAATCAATTTAAAAATATATTTTCTAGGCCGGGCGCGGTGGCTCAAGCCTGTAATCCCAGCACTTTGGGAGGCCGAGGCGGGCGGATCACGAGGTCAGGAGATCGAGACCATCCTGGCTAACACAATGAAACCCCGTCTCCACTAAAAATACAAAAAAATTAGCCGGGCGTGGTGGCGGCGCCTGTAGTCCCAGCTACTCGGGAGGCTGAGGCAGGAGAATGGCGGGAACCCAGGAGGCGGAGCTTGCAGTGAACCGAGATCGCGCCACTGCACTCCAGCCTGGGCGACAGAGCGAGACTCCGCCTCAAAAAAATATATATATAATATATATATATATTTTTTTTTTTTTTCTAATCTTTACCACAGAGAGAACCTAGAAAATATGACACTCAGAAGCAATAAACTACATTCCACCCAGGTATCAATGTGAATAAAGAAACAGACTTTGGAGATTTGATAAATACTCTATGATTGCAGGGGATTTTGTTGTGCCAAAGAGCAAGGATGTCTACAATAAATAATAAGTAATAATTTTCCATCTTACACCAGATACAGCTTTAAGCATGCCACAATATTTCAATTTTGGAAAATATAAACATAAAACTAAATATTGATTGTCCATTGGATTATTTAAGAGAGAAAAATATTTCCATTATTGGGAACCCCACGACACAGACTATTTTCTACAAAAAAAAAAAAAGCAGTAGATGAAATAAAGATTTAACACAACTTTCTATAAAAACCTGTTGCTCACATTTGTTCACATTTAGTGAATTCTTAATACAAATTTGCCAAGTAATTCACTTAAAAATATGGAGAGTACTAAGAAAATCATCGTCTTGCTACTAGTGTTGAAATGATAGATTCAGGCAGAATCATCAACATAGGCTACAATCAATTGGTTGAAAGAGAATGCTTTATCATTGTAGATATTACTTGCTATTTGAAAAAGGGAATTATTTTTATGAGCAAGAGAGCTGACCATCATTACTTTAACAAAGTAATTAAAATTAGTATCACTAAAATTTAAACTTCCTAATAATGTGTGCTGCCTAATGAGATGCAATATTGAGTACCCAGAATCACTGTAAAGAATACTTGCCCAAATTTTTAAACCTGAGTTGAATTAAAGTTGAGAGTTAACATCCACTTAGGATACATAATTAAATAATATCACAGGGAAATAGGAAAATCCATAATATTTGATGCCTAAAAGGAAACTTGCCTGTTTGCTTTTAAAGTCACTGAAAAGAGGGCCGGGCGCGGTGGCTCAAGCCTGTAATCCCAGCGCTTTGGGAGGCCGAGAAGGGCGGATCACGAGGTTAGGAGATCGAGACCATCCTGGCGAACACGGTGAAACCCCGTCTCTACTAAAAAATACAAAAAACTAGCCGGGCAAGGTGGCGGGCGCCTGTAGTCCCAGCTACTCAGGAGGCTGAGGCAGAAGAATGGCGGGAACCAGGGAGGTGGAGCTTGCAGTGAGCTGAGATCCGGCCACAGCACTCCAGCCTGAGCAACAGAGCGAGACGCTGTCTCAAAAATATAAATAAATAAATAAATAATAAAATAAAGTCACTGAAAAGAAAACCAAGCATATGAATATTATATTTTAAAAGAAATGAAGAGACATAACGACAGTAGCCAATGAACTATTCTGGATTCTCAATCCTAGTTTTAAAAAGAAAAATCTGTCATGTGTAAAAGCCAAATGCATACATTTGATTACAATAAATGATATTAGAAAATTGTTCTTTTCCTTTAGTATGAAAATGATAAAGTGGTTATTGATGTAGGGCAGCATTCCACAAACTGTGGCCTGGAGCAAGGGAAAGCATGCTCATTACCAGTTATAAAATTTCGGGTCTCTTAAAGTAATTTCTCCTGTAATGCAACCCACTCCTGTGCATGTGTCATCTGGGTACCTCTCTGGTACTCCCATGAGATCTGGGGACAAGGGGAAGTAACGTGTATGTGCTGATGTCCATGCTGCTTTCTGTGCCGTGAGCAATACTTCTGTGACTCAGAAGTATTGTGTCTTCTGTTAGGTTCCACAAAACTCAGTAAACTAAGAGGTTAAATTGTAGCCTGGTAAAATCTCAGAACCTTCGCAAACTTGACAATCTGATGATCATATGTTCTTTAAAAATTACTGTATGTTTTCAGTTTCTAATAGAAAGCTTCAAAACATTTCTATAATTTTTTTTCTCTAGCTCCTCTGAAAAATAAAAAGTTGGTGAAATCGCATGGAACTAATTTAGCATTCCATTCAATCACATTTGATTATGCTGATTATTTGGGAAAGAAAATGACTCTCACAGGCAATAAGAAGAATGCAACTGGGAAAGAAGGAGCAAGGGCGGTAACTGTAATCTATAGACATATGGGGGGGGGGTGGGAAAGGCAGAATAAATGACCAGCAACGTTTTTTTAGTTTTTTTTTTAAGTACAGAAAATATTTACTTTTGTTGCCTTTTAATATTTTTTTCTGTAAAATTAAAGTGTTTGTATGTTTATTTCAAATACAGAAAGAGAAGAAATAGATTAATAATGTTTATTTTCCCAATCATTCACTCTTACTAGAACTTTACAGACAATGGTACTCAGTAACAATGAGTTACCAATTTTTATTGTTTCTGACTTTAATTTGAATAAATGTAATATGTCAGCTTTTTGGGATAGATGTTAGCTATGAGACTTAGAGATAGTTTTTTTACATGTAAAGAAGTTTCAATTCTTCCCTCATTTATTAGTTTCCTTAATGAACGAATCACAGATTTTACTTAAATGATTGTTAGTTTGTAAAATGCAAGGTTTTTCCTTGTGCTTCCCCAATAAAAAATTTATTTAAGATATTTAATATTGGATTGTTTTAAGTGAAAAAAATACAACTTTATTATTGTGGTATAGTAATCTTTAAACATATTGCTAAATTTGTTTCCTAATGTCTAACTTAGAATTTTTGCATCTTATTAAAATGAGGCATTTTCAATTTTTTTTTTCACTCTATCACCTAGGCTGGAGTGCAGTGGCATTATTTCGGTTCACTGCAACCTCCGCCTCCCAGTCTCAAGTGATTCTCCTGCCTCAGCTTCCCGAGTAACTGAGATTACCGACATGTGCCACCATGCTCTAATTTTTATATTTTTAGTAGAGTTGGGGTTTCACCATGATGGCCAGGCTGGTCTCGAACTCCTGACCTCAGGTCATCTGCCTGCCTTGGCCTCCCAAAGTGCTGAGATTACAGGTGTGAGCCCCCATGCTCAGACTCAACTTTTTACTGTTTTTACTAGTTTTAATTTCAAGATTGAATTAGGTTTTAAAAATACATTGGTGACAGAAGGGGCTTTGAGATGGCAGATAAGACATTTTGTACTCACTCCCTCCATTAAGAAGAATCAAAATAGTGAGTGAGTAGATAAACACACTTCAAACATTATCCAAGAGAGAACACTGGAATTTAAGAGAAAAGTATCAGGAAATAACTAAAGCAAGGATGGAGAATGAAGCAAGGCAGCCTGCCTGGCCAGGGTTGGCTGGAAGCCGAGATAGACTCCTTAATATGGTGAAAGTACAAGTGACAGACTCTTAATGTTCCACATTTTTCCATGGACTCCTGTAATCCTAGCCATGGGAGAACCCCTTGACCCTCCTGGGCTCTGAAACTAACATAGGAAACTGCCAGGAGATGGTGTGATGGCGCTACTCCAGGGAGGAAGGTCTCTGTGGGTTCCACAGGCTCCCTGGACTTAGGCAGGTACAGCAAATTTCCACTTTAGAGCCCTTATAACCAGAAGATTGCTCACTGTTCTGGAGCTCAGGGGTGCTGTGGCTGAGGTGCAAGAGAAATGTGGACTGTTGTCACTTGGGCTGAGGTGAGAGTGGCTACAGGCTACCACAGTGAGGGCTGAGGCATGACCAAAGCACAAGTCATGCTGAGGCATGACCAAGGCATGGTCTATCACCATTGCAGGTGGGGCAAGAGCAGCACTGGGAACAATGTGCAAGTGGTGCATGCATTCCCCAACTGTCAGCCTGGACTGCCACCACAAAACATGGCACCACCTACCCCAGTGGCAAGGTAGTGAGTGGCGTGATTGCTGCCACTTCACATCTGAGCATTCTACAGTAGCCCGAGGTCTTTGCCTACCATGACTGATGATGGTAGAGACCATTGAGAGGCCTGGGGACAAGCCTGCCCAGCCCAACTTTGTCCCAGCACTGCTCCATAGAACACAGTCCAGGGGACAGAGGATCACCCAGCCAACTATAAAATCAGCGGCACCTGAATCCTCCTCCCCAGGGGCTGAGTTTGGGACTAGCCATCAGGCTGCTACCATCTAGCTGACACTTGACTGCATATGCCACCTACAGACCTGAAGACTAGCCTTAACTGTCCATTGCAGCCATAACCAAAACCAGTATGCATTGCTCAGATCCCAAAGGGTGGTCCTAGCACTGCCATTTCCATTGTCTGTCCCATGCTGTCTGACAATAAGCCCAATAACCTGCCCATACACCCAGCCCACTGCTGCCACTACTGCCATTTGACAAAGCCACCTGGAAGTTCAATAATTCACCTTATTGTATCTGCTAACACCAGTGCCCACAAATGCTGTCCTCTGGCCCAAAGACATGCCTGCTCAGCCCATTGCTGCCACTATGGGCCCTGAGGCCGGGCCTATATGGTATCCTAACCTCCAGCAAAACCTCACCACAGCATCCATTAATAACTGCACCCTTAACCCATGAAGTAAGTAGATACCACAAAAACCACTAAGGCTGTTTATAGCCGAAGAAATCATACAGAGGCTACAACACTGCATGCACCCAGAATCAAAGCCAAAGTGCCCTACCCAACCAAGACCACGGAAAAATCTTTGGGAAAATGTTCACCCCATGAAAGAAAATTCAAAATTCAAAAATTGAAAGAAGCAACTATTATACCAGGTGCACAGGTATCACCATAAGGGCACAGGAAACACAAACAAGCAAGAACATATGATACCTCCAAAGGAACATAATAATCCTCTAGAAACAAATCTCAATTAAAAAGAAGTTCATGAAACTCTTAAAAAGTATTCAAGTTATTGATTCTACAGAAGTTTAGTAAAATACATGAGCTTTCTGACAAAAAATCCAAAAAAATCAGAAAAACTATTGAAGATATGAATGAGATATTTAGCAAAGATATAAAATAATATGAAAGCCATTATTTAAAAAAATCAAACAGAAATTTTAGAAATGAAAACCTCATGAATAAAATACAAAATACATTAAAATCTTCAATAATAGAGTAGATTAAGCAGAATAAATAATTCCAAAACTTGAAGACAAGTCTTTTGAAATAACCCAATCAAACAAAAATAATTTTTAAAAAATTAAAAAATGAACAGTCGTCATGATATATGGCACACCATGCAGCAACCAAATATACAAACTATGTATCCCAGAAGGCAAAGAGAGAACTAAAGTTTCAAAAATCTAATAACAATTTAAAACTTCCCAAGTTTAGCCGGAGATTTAGACATCTAAATACAGGAGGCTCTGAGATTCTCATCTAATTATAGGAGGCTCTGACATTTAACACCATGAAAAAACACAAAAGTATACAACTCACTTGTAAAGCAAACATGCAAATAAGGAAAAGAAAGACTCAATGATACCAGAACAGAAAACCACCAAACCACAATGATCAATAATAAGAGAAAAGAAAAGAATAAAGAATACACAAAACAACCAGAAAACAATTAACAATAAAACACAAATAGGCTGGGCATAGTGGCTCATACCTCTCATCCTAGTACTATGGGACGCCAAGGTGGGTGGATCACCTGAGGTCAGGAGTTCGAGACCAGCTTAGTCAAAATGGTGAAACCCTGTCTCTACTAAAAAGTACAAACATTAGCTGACTGTGGTGGCACATGCCTTGTAATCCCAGCTACCCGTGAGGCTGAGGCCAGAGAGTTGCTGGAACCTGGGAGGCAGAGGCTGTAGTGAGCCAATATCCGGCCACTGCACTCTAGCCTGGGTGACAGAACAAGACTTTTGTCACAAAAACAAAACAAAACAAAAATACACACACACAAATAAAACCTTACTTATCAATAGTAATCTTAAATGTAAATTAATTAAAATATATACTTAAAAGATATAGACTGGCCGAATAGACAAAAGAAAACAAACCAAAAACAAAACAAGATTCAATTATATGTTGCCTAAAAGAAACATCCTTTACCTGTAAAGAGGCAAATAGATTGAAAGTAAAGGTATAGAAAAAGATATTCCATGCAAACAGAAACTAAGCAAGCAAGAATAGCAAACAGAAACTAAGCAAGCAAGAATAATATATCACATATAAGAAACTCTACTTCAAAAACCATTTTAAAAAGACAAAGAAAGTCATTATATAATGATAAAGGCATCAATGCAGCAATGGACTATAACAATTATAATTATATATGCACTCAACACTAGAGCACCCAGATTCACAAAGCAAACATTACCAGATCTAAAGGAAGATATAGACTTTGATAAAATATTAGTGGGGAACTGTAACACCATACTTTCATCATTAAGCAGATCACCAATACAGAAAATCAAGAAAGAATATTGCATTTAAATTGGACTGTAGAATAAATAGACCTAATAGAGATTTACAGAACATTTCATCTAACAACTTGAGAATACACATTCTTCTCATTAGCACATAGAGCCTTCTCTGGGACAGAGCCTATGTTAGGTCACACACACACACACACACACAAAACCCAACACATTAAAAAAAAACAGAAATCATATCAAGTATCTACTCAGGCCACAATGGAGCAAAACTAGAAACTTATACCAGGAGGAAATTTGAAAATTATACAAATATTTAAAAATCAATAAAGGCCTGGTGCGGTGGCTCACACCTGTAATCGCAGCACGTTGGGAAGCTGAGGCAGGCAGATTATCTGAGGTCTGGAGTTCGAGACCGGTCTGACCAACATGGAGAAACCCCATCTGTACTAAAAAACAAACCAAAAAAAAAATGAGCAGGGCGAGGTCTCACACGCCTGTAATCCCAGCTACTCAGGAGGCTGAGGCAGGAGAATCGCTTGAGCTTAGGAGGCAGAGGTTGTGTTGAGCCGAGATCGCACCATTGCACTCCAGCCTGGGCAACAAGAGTGAAACTCCATCTCAAAAAATAAAAATAAAAAATAAAAATGCTGCTGCACCCCATTCTGTCAATGAAGAAACTAGGATGGAAATTAAAAACAAAATTCTTGAAACTATTGAAAATGAAATGAAAATATAACAAAACATTTTTGAGACAGAAAGCAGTACTAAAAAGGAAGTTCATAGCAATAGTCACCACATCAAAAAAGTAGGAAGATTTCAAATATAAAAATCTAATGATATACCTCAAGGAATTAGAAAAGCAAAGATAAACCAAACCCAAAATTAGCAGAAGATAAATATTAAAGGTCATAGATAAACAAAATACAGGCCAAAATAATAATAATAATACAAAAGAACAAGGAAATGAAAAGTTCTTTAAAAAAGACAAATAACATTAATAAATGGCTAGATAAACTAACCAATAAAGAGGAGTAACAACCCAAAATAAGCAAAATCATAAATGAAAAAGGAAATACTACAACTGATACCACAAAATTACAAAAGGTTAACTGAGACTACTATGAACAGCTATATCCTAACAAACTTGAAAACCTAGAGGAAAGAGATAAATTCCCTGAAGCATATAACCCACCAAAACTGAGTCAGGAAGAAATATAAAACAAAAACAAAAACAAAAAACAAACAAAAAACAAAAACAGACTAATAATGAGTAGTGACATTGAATCAGAACATCTTCCAACAGCAACAACAAAAAAAAAACCAGGCCCAGATGGATTCACTGCCAAATTCTTCCAAATGTATAAAGATGAACTAATACCAACCCTCCTAAAAATTACTTCAAAACATTTCACTCTAACTCATTCTGTGAGTGACAAACAACAAGATAATTTGCTATCAGCATTACTTGGAGAGCAAAACCAGACAAGGACACACCACAAAAAGAAAACTACAGACTGATATCCTTAACCAACATACATACAAAACTCCTCAGCAAAATACTTGCAAACTAAATATATCAAATTGAAAAGAACATACCATGATCAAGTGAGATTTTTCCCCAAGGATGCAAGGATGGTTCAACACACACACAATAATTGTGACACATCACAAGAACAGAATGAAGGACAAAATCTATATTATTTTCCCAACAAATGAATAAAAAGCATTTGACAAAATCCAACCATCCTTTTATGATAAAAGCTCTCTAAAACTAGCAATAGTAGAATCATATATTCAAATAATAATGATCATTTATGACAAACCCACAGCTAACATCATATTAAATGGATAAAATTGAAAGTCTTTCCTCTAAAAACATGAACAAGACATGGATGCTCACTTTAACCACATCTATTCAACATAGTACTGGAAGTTCTAGCTAGATCAGCTAGGAGAGAGAAAGAAATAAACAGCATCCAAATCAGAAAAGAGAATGTCAAATTGTCACTCTTTGCCAATGACATGTTCTTATATTTAGAAACATCAAAAGACTCCACCCAGAAAATTATTGGAACTGATAAATATTTAATAACACTGCAGTATACCAAATCAGCATAAAAAATCAGTAGCATTTTAAACCAATAATAAAATAGCTGAAAAAAATCAAGAAGATAATTCTGTTTATGGTAGCTACACCTAGGAATATATTTAACCAAAGAATGGAAGATCTCCACAAGGAAAACTGCAAAGCACTGATAAACTGAAGAGGACATAATCAAATGGAAAGACATCCCATATTCGTGAATCTAAATGATCAGTATTGTCAAAATGACCATACTATCTAAAGCAATGTACAGATTCAATGCAATTTCTATAAATATATGTACATCGTTTCTCAGAAATAGGGTAAAAAATCTTAACGTTAATGCAGAACACAAAAGTGCCTAAATAGACAATGCAAACCTGAGAGGGAAAGAAATAAAGCTGCAGACATCACACTATCTTACTTCAAAACATATTAAAAGGATGCAGCAAATGAAATATGGTATTATTATAAAAATAGATATTTAGACCAATGGAATAGAATAGAGAAGCCATAAATAGATCCTTACATCTACAGTGAACTAATTTTCTACTAAGATGCCAAGAACATACGCTGGGGAAATGGCAGTCCCTTCAGTAAATGGTGCTGAGAAAATTGGATATCTATATGCGGAAGAATCAAAGTGGACTACATTACTCATTATGTACAAAAGTCAACGCAAGATGGATTAAACATAAGACCCCAAATACAAAAATATTAGAAAAAAACAGAGGCAAAACTCTTCAGGACATTGGGCTTGGCAAACAGTTCATGGCTAAGACTCCAAAAGCACAGACAATAACAACAAAAATAGACAAATGTAATTATATTAAAGTAAAAAACTTCTGCACAGGAATAGAAACTATTGACAGAGTGAAAAGACAACCTCTTGAATGGGAGAAAATATTTGAAGACTATTCATCCAAGAGGAGACTAATATCCAGAATATACAAGGAACACAAACATCTCAAAAAAACAACAAAATCAATCCCACTAAAAGTAAGCAAAAGACATTAATAGACAGTTATCAAAAGAAGATATATGAATGGCCAACAGATACATGAAAAAAATGCTCAACATCATCTATCAGAAAGGAAGTGTAATTCAAAACCACAATGAGATAACATCTCACCCCATTTAGAATGGCCATTATTTTTTTAAAAAGAAATAAAATAACAGATGCTGGCAAAGATGTGGAGAAAGGGGAACTCTCATACACTGTTGGTGGGAATGTAAATTAGTACAACCACTATGGAAGCAGCATGGAGACTTCTCAAAAAATTAAAAATGAAACTATTATATGACCCTGCAATCTCACTATTCGGCCTCTATTAAAAAGAAGAAATCAGGATATGCCGGGTCTGTCCATGAAACGAGCACTCAGACACAGGTATGCACTGTAGGAGCAGCTAGGGGACTGCCTGGCTCTAGTGTCCAGAGAGCAGCCTCAAGAAGCTGGAGCTGCTTGTTTTTATTCAGTGCAGGCACAATTGCAAAAACCTGGAGCCAACACAACCTGTAGGTAATTAACATTTATTGTTCCCCTTTCAGGGAATATCACACAGATGATCAAAGTCAGTTACTGGTCAACATAAGTAAACAAGCTTGTTTCAGATAAATTCCCCCACACTCCCTTGTATCTACTCCTTGCTCTCTGCCTCAGGGTTACAGAATGGATGACTTCAGCTATTCTTTCTCAGGGTTCTGCAGAACCTTCTGACCTTTCAGAAAGTTTGCATCCTTTCCCTGTAGTTTTTCCCACCACTCTGACTGATCCCCCACAAGGATATCAAAGGGATATCTGCATTTCCATGTTTATCACAGCAGTATTCATAATAACAAAGATAAGGAGTCAATCTGAGTGTTCATCAATAAATGAATGGATAAAGAAAGCATGCTACGCACACACACATACAATTTAATAGTATTTTACCATAAACAAAGAAAGAAATTCTGTCATTTATAGCAACATAGATGAAATAGAAGGTTATTACATTAAGCAAAACAAGCAAGGCACAGAAAGACAAATATTGCATATTCTCACTTATATGTGGGAGCTAAAAAATTTGATCTCATTGCAGTAGAGTAAAATGATAAATACTAGATGTTGGGAAAAGATGCAGGGAAATGGAGATAACGAGAGGTTGGTTAATGGGTACAAACACAGATAAAAGGGTTAAGTTCTATTGTTTGAAAGTGGAGTAGAGTGAATATAATTGAAAACAATGTACTGTATATATCAAAACAACTAGAAGAGGGGACTTTTATTGTTTTCAACACATAGAAATGATAAATACTCAAAGTAATAAATATCTCAAATACCTTGAACTGACAGTTCTATGCATGTAAGAAAATATCATATGTATTCCATAAATATATAAAACATTATGTAGCATTAATAAATAATGAAAACAAATACATTAGTATATGTTTTATCTATTCTCTGCTTTTAGCAGATTAAATTACAGAATATTTTATATGTGTAAGATGGAAATTTATTAATTCATTTTCTGTTAAATTTTTGTCTGATTTATTTTGTTGTCCTTAATATAATCAGGCTCATAGAGGTTTCATAATTTTGATAAAAAACTGTACATAGAATCCACAATTCATGCATAATATTAACAGAAAATAAAATATTGCTGTAAATAATTCATCTGTAGAGTAGATGAACTCCGCAGAAAAACACCTCTTCTTTTAACCATATTAATAATGTATTAGGAAATAAAATTAACTACTGACTTTTGAAATTATGATTACTTTGTGGGATATACATAACAAAAACAGGATTTATAGAATACTAAAAAAGCATATCAAAAATAAGGTTCAAATATGTGTCATTAAGATATTTAAAAATGTATGGATATGTAGGAATATTTCCCTTTTGATATTTTACACTGTTTTATATAAAATAAACTTCTGCACCAACAATTTAGAACATTTTTTTCTAATTTAAATGTTTTAAAAACAAC
Source organism: Macaca mulatta (assembly GCF_049350105.2). Lineage (NCBI taxonomy): Eukaryota > Metazoa > Chordata > Mammalia > Primates > Cercopithecidae > Macaca > Macaca mulatta. The sequence goes on from NC_133422.1 coordinate 81,472,617, forward strand.
ATGTCAATTTTTGGACATATTTATCTAAGCTATGCAAGATAACTGGCCTATTTCTTCCCTAAAATAAAAAAAAAATAGTGATTTTTAAATTTGTATCCATTTTCAAATATAAGTCTGGAAAATAGACTTCATATTTATTTTAAATATTTCTTACTTGTATAATATCATGCCTAGATCTACAGAAACTATTTAATAATTATATTTATGAGGGGCTACTTAATAATAAAACATACTGGTTCTAATAAATTTGTATTATATATTTTTGAACATTCTGAAAGTGTATTTATATTTTTAGCAAAAATATTTTCTTTCCAAATTTTTATTATCTACAAACATTTATTTGCCAATTAAATTCATCAGAACCTTCCCATAAAAATATTAAGTAGCAGTGAGAAATAGATATTCTTTTATTTCTTCAGTTTATTCAAGTGAGTCTTCTCAAGACATCAATGAATTACATTCACACATTAATGATAACCGCAAGTATTTTGTGTGAAGGGTTTAGCTAATATTTATATAGCAGTTTAAAATATTTTATCCAAACATTCCATATATAATACATGATACAAATATTTCATCATAAGTTGTTTTATGAAACAATGGTAACTCTGTTTTATATGTGTTAAAATCAAGATATAGAGAATTTATGTAATCTACTTGCCATTGTACCACATATTTTGTATGTTTATATGCATTTATATGTATTTGTATATATGTATACTTATATACACATACATTTTTCATATATGTGTATAAACTCATATGTATATCTTTATATATATGAAGAATTATGTGGTCTCTAAGTCTTTGTTGAGGTTAGTGAGCAATTTTCTAAGTAGCAATGAAAACAGAGCATAACTGGAATAGTTTCAACAGTTAATGGGAGATGAGACATGAAGACATGTAGTTCCAATCATTTGTGGATTATGAGAAGGAAGAGAGCAGAAAACAAAACATAACAATTTTTAATTTATAAAATAACACTGCCTTAGTAAAATCTTATCAAAATATTTTCAGCAATATTGTTATTTTTCAATGTATATCAGGAATAATATATTTTGGCTAATTATATTTTATTTCAGGAATTCAACAATGGTCTTTACAGTTAACTTATTAAGAATATATACATACATAAATTGTTTTAATAATTTTAATGAATTAATCTGATTAAATAATACTTTTTTGAATCTCCTCTAATTTGCTTGTGTAAACATACCCAGAATTCTCTCTCAAATTTTCTCCTATCTACTGAATTCAAGAGATAGCCCTCTATTCAGAAACAAGACAAAAATACCTGCTTTTATATCATGACTTAAATATTGTTTGGGAAATTTACTTACTAAAATAAAAAATAAATATTAAAAGGAGGGTATATTAACATTATTTCTATATATTACTATTATTAGCTAAAAACAGCACAAAAAATAAAAATACAACACTTTGGAAGAAATACTAGAAGTGTAGATTGGTACGAAGGTTATGCAGAGCCATTAAGGAATTGCTATCAGAATTTTAAATAAAGGTTACTTTTAACTGAACATTTCTAATTTTAGTGTATAAATGTATATTTGTGCCTGTATTATTTACTTTGGAAGCTGAATAAAAAGATGCAATAAAAATTTTTATTTTTCTGAGATGAAATAATGAAAACCATAACTAAAGGAATATACTAAGTATGGAAGAAATTTAATGTATTTATAAAATATTAGGAAGTAGAATCAAAAATATTTCTTGACTGTTTTAATATCAATAGTGCGTAGAAGATGCACCTTTACTTTTTTGGGGGGTTTCTTTTCATGGTGACTGGCAATAGGAAATGTTTATGGTAAAATATGCAATATATACAGTAGAATATATTTTTTCAAGCATTATAATGAGTTTATATTTGGATTCGTTTTATGTGTAATGCCCAGGGCACACCTATTTGCAGATATATAGGCCACAATCAAGGAAAAATATTGTAAACCAAGCAAACAAATAAATAAACTATTAAAATATGTTTCAAGCTAGAGGTCAGGATAAAGATTTATCCTGAGGTTATAGATTTGGGCATCAGCATCATATCGATGGTTATTGAAGTCATGACTATAAATGAGGGCATGAATCTGCATAACTTTGTAATTTTCTGCAGTAAGCTGAACAGTCAAGGTGTAGGAGTAAAGAAGTCAAATATTTATGTGTGATTTATAGATACATCTTGACTGCATACAACATCTGAATCTTAACAGCAGTCTTTCTTTAGACATCAAACATACATTTCACTAAACTAGGTTGATGAGTTTTCAGTTTATTAGTTACATCTTCCCTAAATTAAAACTCACATGCACTCACATAGAATCACACACAGAATGTGCAATTTTCATTTTTTAATAGAATAAAATGATCATGGAAATGACTGTAGTATATTATTATTTGTCGAGCAATGCCACTTTTAGCAGTGTAAATCTCTTTTGTATTTAAGAATGAGAATAATTTGTGGTTAAGGATTATGTTTTACATAGACAAACCAGAATAGCAGGTTTTATATTCCATCAAATCCTTACTGAGTCATATGAACATTTAGAAGAATTTCGTGAATTTAGACATTGTTGAGTAGATAATATTTTATTGCCCTCAGTGGATTCCAATTTTCCCTAGTATATCGAAAGCAGGTGAAAACTATGTGAAGCATTATGAAGAATCCTACATGCCAGGAATAATTCAAATGTCAGTGACCAGACTGGTAATTTAAAATGTGTAGTGGCAAATATAAAACTAATGTGAGGTTTGAGCATTCTATTGGAAAAGTAGAACTCCACCTAGAGGTGGTAAAACGGATTTTATTTGAGAAAGGGTGCAGGGGATGTTGGAGGGAGAGGAGAGAAGGGAGGGGAAGAAAGAGGGATGAGGAGAAGAGTTATTTCTGTCCAAAACAGCATGCTCTCAATTGAATCTTGCTGACTCTTTTCTAATACAAATAAAATAAAAAAGATTGAGACGGATATTGAGTTGTGATCATTTTTCTTTAAGAAATCTATTTCTAAAACTTTGGGTCAAGTAGAATCAGAACAAATTGAATAAATTTTGTTTTTTTAGTTCAACAGTGGTGCTATTATAATAATGCACTGCATTTTACAAAGACTGAGATCCAGTCACAAACATTTCTGACATGATGTACCCGCAAAGTCAAACTGTAATGGGATATGAAAATTCAAGACTTAAGTGACTTGAAGGGGAAAATACGGTGTGCTATAGGAACTTGTAGAAAAATCAAAACATCTATTTCAGCCTAAGATGCTCAAGGAAAGCTTTCCAAATTAAGCAATATTTCATTTCTGACCTGGTAGATAAGGAAAATCAAGGTAGGCAAATCCAGTAGACAAGGAAAATTAAGAAAAGGAAAACAGTATGGGTATTGCCTATATTCAGAAGACTATGCTGTATTCTGGAAAATTAAAGGAGTTTCAAATAATTAGAACTTAATGCTTGGAATTTGGGGCAGTACTGGCAAAGTACTAACTAGAGAGGTGATCAGGAACTGTTCATGAAGGACTCTGGAAGTCGGGGAAAGGCGTTTGGGCTCTACCCTGAAGTCAAAGGATTATATTTTAAGAAGGCTGAGCATAAATTGATTTGCATGCTAGAAATGTTATTACGGTGACTTTATAAATGATAATTTGGTGGGGTGCAGGTATACTTGCAAGGTATATGAATAGCTATGCATTCAAGCAACAATGAGAAGAAGGTTGTTGCGAGAAGCCAGGTGGTGGATGACGGTGGCCAACACTTGAGTAATAACAGTGAGGATGGAGTGAAAAACATGGATAAATTTGAGAGGTATATTTTGAAAGCCAAATTCATGGTATATAGTGGTTGATTGTGACCAAGACATCCTTAATATTCCCCTAAGCTTTGCTAAATTTTATAAATGTTTCTTCCTGACTACAAGCCCTGGACCTCCCTTACCTTAGAGCATTCACTTTAAAAACTTACCACTGCTAATTCTTACCCTGACCCCTTCGTGAAAGGTATATATATCGCCTTGAAACCTCTTGCCAGTTTTACAATCCATGGTCTTTTTCAAGGACTTGGGAGCCATCCTTTGAAACGTACTCATCAGGAAAGCTAGCACCCAAATCTCCCAGCTTTTGTGGGAGGGTAAGGGCCTAACATTCATAAGCTCTAATTAGCAAACACAAATGACCTAATTACATAGAGAAACAGGAACGAAAATGCAGGAATAGGCCGGGTATGGTGGCTCATACCTGTAATCCTAGCATTTGGGAGGCCGAGGCGGGCGGATGGCCTGGGCTCAGGAGTTGGCTACCAGCCTGAGCAACACGGTGAAACCCCGTCTCTACTAAAATAGAAAAAATTAGCCGGGCATGGCGGCGGGCGCCTATAGTCCCAGCTACTGGGGAGGCGGAGGCAGGAAATTGCAGTGAGGCGAGATCACACCACTGCACTCCAGTTGGGGAGACAGAGCGAGACTCCATTTCAAAAAAAAAAAAAAAAAAAAAAAGTAGGAATAAATGCTCGATGCACCCAACACATTCCATTGACCAACCCACCCCTGAAGTCCTCCAGTTCTTTCATAATTCACCTCACAACTTCCAAACCCTTCGGCCTTTTGGTTCAGAGAAATTGAGCTGAATGTCTCCCCACTTCTTGCAACCGTGTTGAATAAAGTTTTCCTTACCTGTTTAACTCTGTTAGGTGAACTTTTTGTTTGACATTTCAATAGGAAGAAAGGTTGTGGTATGATAAATCTTCAGGAGACAAGAATGATCTCCAGGTTCCTGAGTTTTACTGCTGGGAGAATGACAGTTTATTCATTACGATTGCAGGAAAATAAATTAGAAAAGCTTAGAAGGAGTAACAAAGTGCTAGTAGGAGAAAAAATATCAAACCCAAACCAAAGTTGCAAAAAGATAGGAAGGTAACATTTCCAAGGTAAATCCCTCCTTCAGCATGTGAAGTATAAAACGTCTGTCCCGGCCGGGCGCGGTGGCTCAAGCCTGTAATCCCAGCACTTTGGGAGGCCGAGACGGGCGGATCACGAGGTCAGGAGATCGAGACCATCCTGGCTAACACGGTGAAACCCCGTCTCTACTAAAAAATACAAAAAACTAGCCGGGCGAGGTGGCGGCGCCTGTAGTACCAGCTACACCAGAGGCTGAGGCAGGAGAATGGTCTAAACCCGGGAGGCGGAGCTTGCAGTGAGCTGAGATCCGCCACTGCACTCCAGCCCGGGCGACAGAGCGAGACTCCGTCTCAAAACAAAAAAACAAAAAACAAACAAAAAAAAATAAAACGTCTGTCCCTTTCCTCAAGGAAAATAAAGTCAAAAAAGAATAATACCAAACAAAACATACATTTAGTATTTCAAGATACATGATTTGAAATTATTGAAAATGTTTCCTTGAAGTTAGAAGAAATTGTATTTTTTCATGAATTGCAATAAACATATATTTGGAATTCATTGCCATAAATAAAGATTATATTGGCATTTTTACTTTTTAAGTTATTTAGTTTTTAAAGACACTATTAAGGATTATATTGATTTTTCAAAATTTTATAAAAATGCAATAATCAAATTGTTTATTTGGAATGAAATTAATATTCAAACTTAAAAATGTTTATATTTTTAAACATTAGAATGTATTAAAAAGGGTCAATATAATTAAATTTTGCTTATAAAATTCAAAATATTTCTGATATCTAGGCTGTTAATTATACAAACTAACCTATTTTTTCTAAATTTGTATTTGACTTCTTTTAGGTATATTGAAGAATATAAAGGAGTTTCTGAAACATATACTAAAATGTCAAGAAGAACAACAATATAATTTGTTGATCTATTTTTTTGTTTTTGTTTTGTTTTGATGATTCTATAGGTAATAAATTAGGAAATAACTCAGTGGCAAAATGTGTATTTCATATTATGAACATGATAAAATCTACTGAAGAATATATTTTAAAATAACAATATTGACAAGTGTAACTAATTTATATATTCGTTGAATTATTTGGGCTTGAAGTCAAAGAATACTTTATCTGAGCTACATTAAATAATAAGAATATTTATTAGATCACCAAGATCAACCTGGAACTTTAACGTGATTATCAAAATTCAAAGATGTTATCAAAGACCAGTTATTCTTTCTGCTGTAATCTTTACAGATGTTCAAAACTTGAGGTTGATTACTGTCAAAGGTTTAGTTTTTGAATTCCAGAGAGTAGAAATTGTGGCTAAATATTCCCTATTCATGATGAACATGAAAAAGCCCATCTTGTTTTCCATTTATATCTTTAAATAACATGAATATTGTCCTTCCATCCTCCTCTTCCTCTGTTCTTTTCTTTTACTGTTTTTCATTCTTCTGTATTAAAATAATTTTTTTTACAGTTTTGATTTTTATGGGAGGATGGACTTTCTTTTCAGACGATTAAACTCTGTTTTTTACGAGCTTATTATTTACGTGGATACATTTGTCCACGAGACTGAAGAATCCCAGATTTCCAGATCAACAAAGATATTTTTTCTTGGTGAGGGAGGGATGAATAAGTGTATTTTTTAAATTTTACTTTAAGTTCTGAGATACATGTGCAGAACTTGCAGGTTAGTTACACGTGTTATAAATGTGTCATGGTGGTTTGCTTCAGCTGTCAACCCGTCATCTAGGTTTTAAGCCCCACATGCATTACGTATTTGTCCTAAGGATCTCTCCCGTTTCCCTCCACCCATCAACAGGCCCCAGTGTATAATGTTCCTCTCCCTGTGTCCATGTGTTCTCATTGTTCAACTCCCACTTAGGATTAGGAACATGAAGTGTTTGGTTTTCTGTTCCCGTGTTAGTTTTCTGAGAATGATGGCTTCTGGTTTCATCCATGCCCTTGCAAAGGACATTAACTAATCCTTTTTTATGGCTGCATAGTATTCCATGTTGCATGTGTGCCACATATTCTTTATCCAGTTTATCATTGATGGGCATTTGGGTTGGTTCCAAGTATTTGCTACTGTAGTGCTGCAACAAACATTCGTGTGCTTGAGTCTTTATAGATTTGTAATCCTTCCCATATATACCCAGTAATGAGATTGCTGGGTCAAATGGTATTTCTGCTTCTAGATATTTGGGGAATCGCCACACTGTCTTCCACAATGGTTGAACTAATTTACACTCCCACCAACAGTGTAAAAGCATTTCTACTTATCTAGAGACTTAAATGTAAAATCTCAAACCATAAAAAAAAAAGAAAAAAAAAAAACCCTAGAAGAAAACCTAGACAATACCATTCAGGACATAGGCATGGGCAAAGACTTCATGACTAAAACACCAAAAGCAATAGCAACAAAAGCCAAAATTGATGAATGAGGTCTCATCAAACTAAAGAACTTCTGCACAACAAAAGAAACTATCATCGGAGTGAACAGACAACCTACAGAATGGAAGAAAATGTTTCCAAGATACCCATCTGACAAAGGTCTAATATCCAGAATCCACAAGGAACTTAAACAACCTTATAGGAAAAAAAAGAAACAACTCCATGAAAAAGTGGGCAAAGATTGTGAATAGACACTTCTCAAAAGAAGACATTTATGTGGCCAATAAACATATGAACAAAAGCTCATCATCACTGGTCATTAGAGAAATGCAAATGAAAACCACAATGAGACACAATCTCATGCCAATTAGAATGGTTATTATTAAAAAGTCGGGAAATAACAGCTGCTGGTGAAATGTATGTTTTATAATTTATATTTTCTATAAAAATCTGAATGTGACAGAAATATTAACTCAAATAATTTTTTGTCTCACTAATTTTGAATTGTATGATTCAACTTTTTTAGTATACAATACATAAGATAGATTTGAAAATTTATCCAGTGATCAGTTCTTCAAAGTTTGGGATACAGGGGAATTGAAGGTGTTGCTGGATATCAGACAAATCTCATATAAATGACTTAGATTTTTTCAGTCTTGAATTTCTTCCAGCTCTTACTATTTGTTCTGCACCAGCCAATACAACAAAGATTTTTGTGTAAGCCTGAGCAGTACCACCATCTAGAGGTAAAGCCTCACTCCTTCCAACTCTTCCAGACTTGAAGAAAGTATGAAGGGATAGGATGTCACTGCTAGCTTCTTGTGTGGCTATTAAAAGTTTCAAATGACCACTACTGGAACTGCAAACAAGTTAATTTTGTATAGGATAAATTTTGATCATTGTAGGGTAGGAGATAAAAGTTTTGCAGAAAAAAAGGCCTCTCTGTACCTTCTTTTGATAGACTATTTCTGAACAACCTGCCCAGATGTGACCTCCATGCTGATGAATTGGCTATATCTTTTTTCAAGCAGTAGACAATTTGGTAATGCACTGCTTTGTATCTGCTTCCATTCTTCTCCCTTTAACCTCCTGCCCATTTTCCTCACTCTTTTTGTCCTAGCTATGCACTTCCCAATAAAGTATTAGCCTTAGCCTTCACTGCAATATATATTTTTTAGCGAATCCCAGGTTAGGAAATACTAACTAAAAGTAGAAATCAGGTAATCAACCAGAGGACTAGAGATGAGTGTAGTAAAAAATGAAAATGTGAGAGACATGATAGAATTGGGAAAAACGGGGGCATAAAGAAATTGAAGGTCTCTTCAAAGTCAAAACACAGGTATATTTATTACTGGATGTGAGGGATTTTCAAATTATGCTGAATAGTTGAAGTATTTTTTTAAAAAACTGTATAGCAGCATTGAGTATGTAGAATAAAGTCTGTGGTCTATCTATTCTTTACCCATTGGGTTTCATGATAGATGGGGTCTATTAGAATAAGCTGTTTTGTTTTGTTTGTTTAATAATCTAGATTGCTATAAGAGAAGCAAAGCCTCACTTATATACCAGAAACCAATTCATCCTAGGTGCAGAAAATATTATTCAATGGAACTTTAAATAATCAGGTCAGTTTATTTACAATAGGTAGAAGGTTTCCAAAAAGAGACTGAGAATTGTGTATAAGCACGAAGTATAAAAAAATTAGAAAAACAATTACAGCTTCTGCTATAGTACCCAAGCTGATAGGAAAGAGTGGCATGAATGGAAGGAAACTACCAAAATGACTAACTTTCAAAATATTTTTGTTTATTTTGTGTATTTAGGATTGACTGATCTCAAGCAGGATGACATGATCTCAAATATGTGGGCTACCGGAGACAGTAAGAGGGTAATGATTGGTGTAGGCTGAATAAGGCTGAATGCTGTATTCTGCTTTGCAGTTAATGCCTTAAGAATGGGTTCTCCAAAATATTTTATAAATAAGAATTTTAAAAGAGGGGCAACTGGTCAGAATAACCTAAGGTAAGTATGTAAGCTGATTACTGGTATTATGCTATCATATTCACAGTTATACAATTTTGCCTTAAGTGTAGGCTAGTAGATAGCACCTTGATTATAAGAAATTCATGGTGGATGATTGTAGGGGTTGTTTCCTTAGCAATGATCCTGTAGAGGTTGTTACTCTAAAACTTTAATAACCTCTTTCAGAATTTGCTTTACAATATGCAGCATCTACAAGCATGTGATAATGTTTCTTTCACTTTTTATCTAATTTAGCTCATATTCACTTTGAGCAAACAGAACATTCATTATTTCTTCATTTCTCTTTAAGATAAGCCTCTCAGCATTACCTAAATCACCATCATTGTGTCCATTATTATTTTTACTTTTTTCATTTGTTTGCCTTTCAGGAACACTCTCTTTAGTCTTATTGTTGTCGGTTCCAAAGTTTTCAGGTTTACTATCTGCTACACTATCTGATTCATCATTCAGCTTGCTCCTGTATTATCAGGAAACACATTATTAATTTTATTGTTCTGTTTCTCCGGGCTGACATATTTAACAGGATCTGATAAAATTTTCTTTCTTCCTTCCAGATGAAGCCTCACAATGCTCTTTGCTAGTAATAACTTACTTGTTAAATCAATTCATTCATTACGATTGAGTTTGCTGGACTCAGGGTGGGAATTTGATTACCAAAAGACAGAGTTTTGTTTCTAATCCCCTATATGACTATAATTAAAATTTATGGCATCATCCTCAGGTAATTAAATATCTGCTTAGTGTTAAAGCTTAATACACTATCTTTTCATTATCTTACTTTTCTAATTTATATAGCATTTGATGTGTGTTGTGGCTTTGTTTAGATTGGTTATCAGTGGTTGTCACCAGGCTAGTCTGATGTTTGTAATTGATTCAACAATTTAACTTATAGTATTGGAGGGACTAAAATATTGTAGTCACTTTTTTAGTGTATTCGTTATACATTCAGTTGCAAAAGTCATTGTCTAGGAAGATGTTAAAATCAAATTAATTAATTTATTAAATATATTTAATAACTGATTTCTATGTAGTATGCACTGTATAATGTATAAAAATGTGAACATAGAAAAACATAATCTATTTTCTCTTTGGAAGGGGATGGTCATTCAGGTAAATGAGGATGAAGTGCTCTGACAGGCTTTTCATTGAAAGTAAGAAAGGAATATTTGGAGTTGTCAAATCTGCTGTGCTTGTGGGACATTCATGTAGGGAGTTTTCAGAAAGAGTTGCATATATTCTTTTGGAAATCTAGGTAGATGTCTGAGCCAGACCTAAAAACCTGCAATTTATTATCCTCATTCTGATAGTTATTGTTAGGAGAGAGAATGCAGTCTCTTGGGTAGCATATGTAATTTGAGAGAATAGTAGGAGAGAATAGTAGGACTATTGAACTCTGGAAAACACACGGTTTTACATTTCTTTCAATTTTGCTTTAAGTTTATTTAAACCAATGAACACAGTAAAAGGATACCTTGAAGCACACATAAAAGTTTACAGAGAATATAGAGCCTTCTATTGGTAATATTTTTTGTGATGAAAATCCAAAACGTATTTTAGTAGAGTTTTTTTTTTTTTTTTAAGATGGAGAGTTCTAAATTGATTTCATTGACTATTGCAGACAGCCTGTAATGAAGAAGGGGATGAGGTTCAAAGTACAAAAGGTGGGCAAAGAGTGAGTTTAATGTTAAATTAGCATGAGATTTACCTCTTATTTGTATTAATTGGATCTAGAAACGTTATGTGCTGATAGGTCTAATAAGTAAATCATTACACAAACTAAACAACATACTGATGTATTAAGAGATGTTTAATAATAGAGTCACTATAACTACAACTCTGTTATTCTTTATTTCTCTGAGAGAATGTAACCTAATTAAGACTGAAAGGAGTACTTTCTTTAACTTTATTTCCTCCATTATTTCCATACTATTTTGACCTTTATAGGTGAACAAAATTTGTTAATTGTTTGTTAACTACTAACTGATAAGTAACAATTGTCCATTTCTTATCTAATTTTAAGTTAAATATTAAAAGATTTTTGTTGTATATGTGGTGCATATGTGTGCATGAGCAACTATGAGTGTTAAATCACACCAATCTCTAGGAGATAAAGAGATGCTATTTCATATGCTCCACCAATAAAATGCATTTCTTTCTTTCTTTTTTTTTTTAATTTTACTTTAAGCTCTCGGATACATGTGCAGAACGTGCATATTTGTTACCTAGGTATAAATGTGCCATGGTGGTTTGCTGCACCTATTGACCCGTCCTCTAAGTTCCCTCCCCTCACCCACCACCCCCCAACAGGCCTTGGTGTGTGCTGTTCCCCTCTCTGTGTCCGTGCATTCTCATTGTTCAATGCCCAATTATGAGTGAGAACATGTAGTGTTTGGTTTTCTGTTCCTGTGTTAGTTTGCTGAGGAGGATGGCTTCCAGCTTCATCCATGTCCCTGAAAAGGACATGATCACATTCATTTTTAAGACTGTGTAGTATTCCATGGTGTATATGCACCACATTTTGTTTGCCAGTCTATGATTGTGGGCACTTGGGTTGGTTCTATGACTTTGCTATCGTAAATAGTGCTGCAATAAACATATTGTGCGCGTGTCTTTATAGTAGAATGATTTCTATTCCTTTGGTATATATCCAGCAATGGGATTGCTCGGTCAAATGGTATTTCTGGTTCTAGATCATTGAGGAATCACCATACTGTCTTCCACAATGGTTGAACTAATTTACATTCCCACCAACAGTGTAAAAGGGCTCCTACTTCTCCATAGCCTTGCCAGCATCTATTGTTTCTTGACGTTTTAATAATCACCATACTGACTGCCATGAGATGGTATTTCATTGTGATTTTGATTTGCATTTCTCTAATGATCAGTAATATTGAGACTTTTTCATATGATTGTTGGCCACATAAATGTCTTCTTTTGAGAAGTGTATGTTCATATCCTTTGCCCACTTTTGATGTGGTCGTTTGTATTTTTTCTTGTAAATTTGTTTACGTTCCTTGTAAATTCTGTATGTTAGAGCTTTGTCAGATGAGTAGATTGCAAAATTTTTCTCCCATTCTGTGGGTTGCCTGTTCACTCTGATGATAGTTTCTTTCTGCTTTGCAGAATCTCTTCAGTTTAATTAGATCCCATTTGTTAATGTTGGCTTTTGTTGCAATTGCTTTTGGCATTTCTGTGATGAAATCTTTGCCCGTGCCTATGTACTGAATGGTATTGCCTAGATTTTCTTCTAGGGTTTTCATATTTTTGGGCTTCACGTTTAAGTTTTTAATGCATCTCAAGTAAATTTTTGTATAAGGTGTAAGGAAGGGGACCAATTTCAGTTTTCTGCATATGGCTATCCAGTTTTTCCAGCACCATTTATTGAATAGCAGATCATTTCTCCATTGCTTGTTTTTCTCAGGGTTGTTGAATGTCAGATGGTTGTAGATGTGTGGTGTTATTTCTGAGGTCTCTATTCCGTTGCATTGAGAAAGGTATATGGTCTTTAATATCTCCCCAGATAAACTGTGGTTCCTCTGTATTTGTTTTGCCATATCATTTATGTATAATAAAAATGTTACCCTACTAAGTGTTTGTATAAATTATTGCGTATAGGTCAGTAATCTGTCTCACAAGTAAGGAGACATCCACAAATATTGGATGGTGTATCTACTGAATTTCACAGGAGACACAATGAAACATTTGAAGGCTGCTAAAACTTGTGTTTATTGTTCTTTTTGTTTTTAGGCTAAATTGACAAATTAGAATGCATTACTAAATTATTCAAGCAATCAATTGCTGAGTGGGTAATCCATTTCATTTAGAAATGTGCAATAACAAACAATGTGGTGGGTTACTGAAATTCAGTGTAAGCTTAAGGCTGTTATGCCAGATGAGGCACATTCCTTTGTCTTCTGTACCTCCCAAGACACTAATTAAATAAGGATATAGAAATAAAGGAATAAGTACATAATGAACAAGAAGAGTCCATAAACAAATGAAGGATTTTACAGTATTTCAGAGAGAGAGAGAGAAGTGAGAGAGACTAGCACTAGAGTAGAATTGAAACAGATACTAGCAATAAAATTAGAAAGAATATGGTTCAATGATGCTCACTAAGAGAAAAATGAAGTCTGCTCAAGAGGACTCAGAGAGAATCTGGGTTCAGTGTCAGGAGGTCAGGAGAAGTTTGTAATAAAATTCATGTTAAAACCAAAAGAAGCAACTTAAAATATGTATTTTAAAACCATCTTTAATCTTCCTTGGTGTCTCCACCAGGAGTATACATAGATTATGGAGCCTGCATTATCCTCAATCTAGCTATGAGGTGAATGACTGTAAATAAGGCCTCCCTATTCTCGCATTTGTGGTGTCATTACGATATGCCCATAACTCAACAGGATTTAAATACTCTAATCATAAAGTGAATTTTTCCTGTTCCTTTCCAAAAATGATAGCTAGAAAGGCCACAGTTGTTAGCATTCTCTTTCAGAGAAATTATCTAACCTATAACAGATCCACTTACAGGACAGAAAAGAAAAAACATTCTTGAGCTTTACGTATGAGGTAAGAAGAATGAAATATTCTCATGCACACTGAAGAATCTTATGCAGTAAAAACTAACCGAACAAAAAGGAAAAACTAAAGCAAAGCTAAAAGTGAAAGTAAAAGCCAAGCCAAAAATAAACAAAGATAATTTAGGAAAATAAGAAGTTTAAAATACCCTAAATTTAAATCTAATCGATACAGTTAGATATTTGAAAAACATACATTTCTTAAACAACAAGACACCATGGAAAATAAAAATAAAGTAAAGCAAGTTTAAAAATTCTCAGAAACTAAAAAATGTAATTTCTACTTTGGAAAGAAATAAAAGCTGTAGGCAATATGCATACTTTAAAAATTCCATAAAATGTAGAGAATGATGTTAAAGGAAAGCCTATGAAATAAAATAATAAAGTCTAGAAGTTGTACAATCTTAAGTGTCAGTTTGGATGCTTTCAATTGCTTATAGAGCAAATCTGAGGAGCTCGTTTGAAGTGAATAAAATAATTAAAAACAAATTGTATCCATACATGTTTGTAAAATTTTAAAACGCAAAATACAAAGAGAAAATCCTTGAAACTGAGAGAGGAGAAATAATACATTTTGATCATGAGAATCAAACTAACCTCAGAAAACAATGGATAGTACAGATACCAATATCTTGCTATCAAAATTCTGATAGAAAAGATACTTTGGAGGCCATTGTCTACAATTCTGTTCTGACCCAAATTGTCAGTCAACTGTGAGGTCATAGAGGATGTTTTCACATTTAAAGAACAAATAAAACTTACCTCCCACAGAATGCAAACTAGTACAGCCACTATCGAAAACCATGGGGATTCCTTAAAGAACTAAAAGTAGAACTACTATTTTATCCAGCAATCCCACTACTAGGTATCTACCCTGAGAAAAAGAAATCATTATTTGAAAAAGATACTTGCACATGCAAACTTATAGCAGCACAATTCACAATTGCAAAATCGTGAAACCAACCCAAATGCCCATCAATCAACAAGTCAACGATAAAGATACTGTGGTGTATATATACATATACACACACACACACAGGATGGAATCCTACGCAGCCATAAAAAAGAATGAATTAACAGCATTTGCAGTGACCTGGATGGGACTGGAGACTATTATTCTAAGTGAAGTAACTCAGGAATGGAAAATCAAACATCATATGTTCTCACTGATATGTGGAAGCTAACCTATGAGGAAGCAAAGCCATAAGAATAATACAATGGACTTTGAGGACTTGTGGGGAAGAGTAGGAGAGAGGGCAAGGAATAGAAGACTACAAATATGGTCCAGTGTATACTGCTCAGTTGATGAGTACACTAAAATCTCACGAATCACTGCTAAAGAACTTACTCATGTAACCAAATACCACCTGTACCCTCATAACTTATGGAAATAAAAATAAAAATTAAATTTAAAAAAAACTTACCTCTCACAAGCTTGTTTATGCTCTATCAGAATTGGGGTGGGGGGCACAGGGAAACAAAATAAAAGGCATGTGGCATGGGAAACAATGACTCTGACATAGAGAATAGGACAAATTATTTTAATAGCCTAGTGGGCATCATCTCCAAATCACACAGGAGGCTTCGATAGGGAAATTTCTAAGATATAAGAAATCTAGATAAAACATTAAGTGTGATCGATAGCTGAGGTAAAAAAAAGATATTGATGAAGGCACAAAAATAAAAACATAAGAAGAAAAGCAATCACAAACTCCAGTAAATATATCTATGTATGAAAGTCACAGTTCAAACAAGAAGCAGCATGAAAGATGTGGCAGGGAGATAAAATTGGAAGAGGTACAACTAAATGAAAATATTTGTCTTTGAAGCTAGGAATATTCATATTTGAGTGTCAATGCATTGATAATAATTACCATATACAAATAAAACTAGAAAATTTAAACTACTTGGATATAATTAAACATAATTATATAGTAAAATTAATGCAAAAATTATATTGCTTCATAATTTTAGTTACTCTAAAGACACAGAGCAGGAAAAACTATTTTCAATATTGAATAGAATGTAAATTAAAACCTTTGGCACTGCTAAAGTAAAATTGTTGTTGATAGAGATTGGGGGATTGAGATTTTACAAAAATTTCTTCAGGAAAGGCTTGAAATTCTGTTGGCAGGTGATTGAGATAGACATAAAATTCTATGTGCTAATTTCAAAGTTGAAACCATAATCCATAGAAAAAATGCATTAATAAAAATATCAGTCAAGAGAGAAGAAGAATAAGATAAAGTAAGCCTTATAACTCTTATGTTTCATCGGAAGGAGTCAATGCAAATTTTCTCATATTGATGAAGGAATGGAGAAAGCATATCAAATAAATATAGAACAATGTTAAGTAAGAGTTTGAGGAGCTGGAATTAGAATGGGAAAGGGGCATTTTGCAGAGATAAACTTTTGTCCTCCTGGTTTATTTATTTTCATTTTGTTCATGGGAAAAACACAATTTTCAAATCCTCAAGCCTCAATATAGTACCATTCAGTTCTAATGTATCAATGAAACGGGAACAGAAGTGAAGTGGACCTCTGGCCCATAAACAGTTCCCTAAGGTTCTCATAATTGTTTTTCTACCCTTGCATGGCAGGCAGAACTATAAGGATGGCCACCAACCACAGGAGCTCAGTTAAGAACATCCACATCAGTCTTCAAATAAGAAAAAAAACAACAACAAAACATTTTATCCATTAAACTGAAGGAATTCGAGGATTGCATTTTAAACCAACTAGACATAATTGCACTGATTAATTTAGAATACAAAGGGATTACATATTTATCATAAACTCTTCCAAGAATGAATAATATCCTTTTTAATGTATCCCTCTGACAATGTTTTCCACAATGTCAATGAAAGCAAAAAGAAATCTTTGCTCTTATTTATTTAAAGGTTAAACTTGCAAGCAATGCAATTTTCTGAATATCCTTACATGCATCATGTCAGGTCTCAGAATTGTGTGATACTGAAAGCCTATAATATCAACTTCTTTGACAATTATACTATCTACATTTTATAATAAATTAGGATGTGTATGTATGTATCTGCATACTTAAACGCACCCAAAATGTTCTAAAACCATGAACTCAATAACACTGTGTACTTACAAGTGAGGGCTTTCTTTCACAATATCTAAGATAAGGCCATGTATTTAGCAAAAAATAGATTGAATTAAAGAGGCTACCCCAAAACACGTATCTCAAATAACATTATTTCAAACACAAGGAACACCACATGGGTACATTGAAGACCACACAAAAATTCATTTAAAAAACAAGTTAAACTGATGAACTATAATGATGCTGCAAAACTGTTCTATTTATAAAGAATGTGAAAGACATGTTTTTAAATACATATTTTCAAAACCATAGATGGTTATTAATTATTCTGCAATACACTCTCGCATATTACTAAGCCTACTTCAATATCCATACAACATATTAACTTTTCACCACCCCATCCAAATTTCACCTAACTAAAAAGAAGTAGTACTTGCGACTATTTTGTTTACAAAGTGTAAAAAAATCGAGTGTGTATTGGTAATATTTTTCTGCATACTGAACTCACACAGAACAGTGGCTTAAAGTAACAATCATTTTATCTAGCACATAATTCTGTGGCTCAGCCATGTGATCCTGCTGAGAAAGTTCGGCTGATCTCTGCTGGGTTTTCTCATGTGTCTATTGCCAGACTGTAAGGTTAGCCAAGAGAAAGGACTGGTAGGCCCAAAGTCAGGCAAGCAAGTTTTGTTGTCCTGCCAGGCTGCTGCTTGACAAGCAGAGGAAGGCAGCCTGGCTTACAGACTATAGGAGGGCTTTATAGGGCGAGGAACTGGATCGGAGTGTGGGGACTGAGTCCGGGTTCCAGGTGTCCTAACCGCATCCTGGAGACGTTTGTTGCCACCGTGTTATGCAAGGTGGGTAGGTGTTCTGTCCGCAATCTGGAACCGTCTTCCAGTTCAGCTGAAGTCTTTTGAACAAACAGTTACTGGAAGGGTCAGTGAGGGGGTGGGGGCTACTTCTAGCCTGGGGAAGCTGTGGGGGGGGGGTCACAAAGGACTGCATTAGAAGACTTATGGGAAAGGAGGGGACTAGTCTTGTTGGGTTGACCCTAACATTCCAGCCTTCTAACAGATAATAGAAAAGGGGCATTGTTCTCATCAGGCTGTTTCAAGATCTCCTGAGACTTATTCACTACCATGAGAACAGTAACGTGGAAACTGTCCCCATGATTCAATTATCTCTACCTGTCCCCACGCTTGACACATAGGGATTATTACAATTCAAGGTGAGATTTGGGTGAGGACACAGCCAAACCACATCAGCTCTTTACTCGCTACATGACTGTCTATTACAGTTATCATTTGTAAGCAGTGTCAGAGACACTACATATTCAGTGACAACAGAAAAAAAATCTTTGTGACCTCATGGAGCTAATTTTTTTAACATGGAAAAGAGAATATAAAGTTGCAAACAACTGAATTACAAAGGAATTTTTCAGATTTTGCTGGGAAGATTTTTGGCTTAGTATATCTGAAAATACCTATATTTTCAATTTATTTTAGGATATAAAATTTATACGTACTACTTTTGTGATGTTTAATGTCAGATACTTCCTTATGGCAATATACTTTCCCCTGTACCGCTAGTCCTTTGCTAAAGAGGGGAATACAAGTTTCTGTATTATAAGCCTATAGTACTCGTGTGCCAATGAGAAGTAAAATGCATTAAGTAGTTTAGAATCCTGTGGTAACCCTTAAAGTGTCTTTCTTCTATTATAATATTATGACACCAATGTCTGGTAGTAAATACATGTGCAAATATAGTGAAATTATTCTTGTTCTCTAAAATATCTTATAATAATTATATTTAAATATCTTGTTCTTTCTGTATTGGTCAGATAGTTGAAATGCATACTTGTTCTGAGAAAGGGTCTATAAATTAGGGAACTTTGAATAAAGGATGACATCAGTATTATTGTTTTTTTATACGATAGAAATGTTAGTGGTCCATTTCTGCAGAACTTAATTTGTTTAGCTTAAAAACACAAGATATTTCACTTCGAATATCTGTGAAAATTAAGAGCAATCATTAAAATAAGCATACTCTGGTGTTTTTGTAAATATCAAACATAAATATGAAACATGACAGCTCTATTTATAATTCCAAAACTTGGAAGCAACCATATTGTTTTTTAATAGATGCGTGGATAAACAAACTGATAAATTCATACAATATAATATTTAGTGATAAAAAGGAATGAACTATTAAACCACAAAAAGACATGGAAGAAAATTAAATGTATATTACAGGTGAAAGAGATTAGTCTAAAAAGGCAAAGTACAGTATGATTCTCAAATATATGACATCATGGTAAACACAAAAGATAGCAAAAAGGTCAGAGGTTTCCAGGGGCTTTATGAAGAGGGTATGAGAGGTGAGAGATGGAGCACAGAGCATTTTCAGGGCAATGAGGCTATTCTATATGATGCTATACAGATAGATATATAATATTATACATTTGTCACAGCTGTAGAATGTACAACTTAAGAGTGAACACTAATATAAACTATGGATTTTTCCTTGATAAACTTGCAGTAATATTGGCTCAAGAAGTGCAAAAAATGTACCACACTAATGCAAAATCTTGATAATGGGGGAAACTCTGTGTATGTGTGCATATGTATGTTCATTCGGCGGGAGAACGTATATGGAAAATGCAATCTTTGCTCAGTTTTTTTGGAAACTTAAAACTAGTTTAAAAGAATAAAGTGCCGGGCGCGGTGGCTCAAGCCTGTAATCCCAGCACTTTGGGAGGCCGAGACGGGCGGATCACGAGGTCAGGAGATCGAGACCATCCTGGCTAACACGGTGAAACCCCGTCTCTACTAAAAAATACAAAAAACTAGCCGGGCGAGGTGACGGGCGCCTGTAGTCCCAGCTACTCGGGAGGCTGAGGCAGGAGAATGGCGTAAATCCGCGAGGCGGAGCTTGCAGTGAGCTGAGATCCGGCCACTGCACTCCAGCCCGGACGACAGAGCCAGACTCCGTCTCAAAAAAAAAAAAAAAAAAAAGAATAAAGTATATTTTATTTTTATTTATTTATTTATTTATTTAGAGACAGAGTCTCGCTCTTTCACCCAGGCTGGAGTGCAGTGGTGCAATCTTGGCTCACTGCAAGCTCCACCTCCTGGGTTCATGCCATTCTCCTGTCTCAGTCTCCCTAGTAGCTAGGACTACAGGTGCCCACAACCACGACCAGCTAATTTTTTGTATTTTTAGTGGAGACAGGGTTTCACCATGTTAGCCAGGATGGTCTCAATCTCCTGACCTCGTCATCCGCCTGCTTCGGCCTCCCAAAGTGCTGGGCTTACAGGCATGAGCCACCATGCCTGGCCAAGAATACAGTATATTTTAAAAAATAAAAATTTATATAACAACCCACTGGCAAAGTAAAATTAACATGAGAAGAAACTAATACAAAAGAAAAGTGTAATCAAAGGTTAGAAACTCTTATGTTACGTGGGAAATACAATGGCTCCTATTTTTCTTCATATTGTGCAGGTTCTTATTTATTTTGCACCTCTATTAGAAAAGTATCATTCTTAATAAGAGGATTAAAACATAATTCTTTCACCTTGGAGCACAAAATATTACTTCACAGGGATTAATTCAAGGGGTTAGCTACTCAAAACTGCTGTTACCATAGTATTTCTAATAGTTACTCAGCTGGTACTACTATCAACAAGGATGATGATGACAGTGATAATGATAACATTAATATTGATTTAGCTGATAGGGAGCAGGTGGCGTATAGGTCCGTTTTCATGACTAATCTTATTTTATTCTAACAACTCTGTGGTGCCAATCTTTATAGAAAGAGAAAAAAAAAAGAGAAAAGAATGCAGTCTTTAAAATGTATGGCAGTTTGCTCAAAGGATTTGGTGGATGGTCTCTCCAATTAAAAATTCAATTTCACATGCTTTATTCGAGACAAAAACACCTTTTCGTTGATATAATTTATTTAAGAGATTATGCCATTTAAAAGTTTGTATTTATATATATGAACAGACACTGAGAAACGTACCCTGAGCTTAGAATGAGAAATTTTAATGGATGAGATAATGATACAATATCTTCATTAAACATAGATTAAAAATATCAGCAGAACTTGAAAAGATGTCTTCAAAAATCTGCAAATGTCTTGACCATGTTAGATTAAGAATTTTAATACATCCTTCGTAAGGAAATTTTTTTTAACTTACATTATATTCTGTAGATCACATTATATCACTTAAAATATTGGTTTATAGTCCCTTTGCTTTTAAGGGAATATAAATACATATCTATATTTTACAAAATTATTCTTTTAAATATATACATAAATCATGATAAATGTGTGATATGGTAATAGTACATATTGTTTTGTATAATGTTTCTTTATAAGTGAGATATTAACACTTCTCTTTTCATAATTATCTACCTCCCATATTTGCAAAAATAGCTGCCCAATATTTCAATTAAACCATGAAAAATATTATTGTCATTTTTTTAAAAAAGTAGGGATTCTGTCTTATACAATTTCAAACCATCCTCCTTTAATTATATTTTTAATCTCTAGAAAGTTTCAAGAGAGATAGTATTAGCTCATAGGGAAACTAAATATACTAATAATGTTAGAATTGTCAAACTTTTTAAACGTTGTACATTCTGTAGCTGTGTCTGCTTCAAAATTATAGCTGCATGTCATAAATGTAAAGAAAAATACAATATTAGAGCATTTCCCCGTACTAAGCTATATCATTTAGATGGGATTTCTGTTCTGTAAATTGAATCAAAGCATTTACAAAATAGTGTTTTCGTACTCGTATTGATGGATGTGAATGAATTCTTTATCATTGTTGCTATTGTACCATAGTAGAGAAATCCAAACAGATAGATACAATTTTCTCTAAGAACAAGATCAATTTCACTTTTTGGCAGTTTCTAAATTGTGTTTGTCAATTGTTAGTTGAAATTATGGAGATAGATGATCACTGTTCTTGACCTTTCATTATTCTAAGGCCATGGTGTGAAGGAGCAGGTTTCTGCTGTACAGTTCTCTTGCTTTGTTTCAATTTACAGGATATAAGGGTTATTTTTCAAAGCACACAGTGAAATAACTGTCTGTGAAGGCTTCTGGAACTCCCACACTTAAATTTTAGATATTTCTAACTTCTAGATTTTTACAAGTCTTTTCATACTATTATTCTTATTTAGGGATAACTTTGTTTTAATTATATTATATAGACAGATTGCTTGATATAATTGCACCTGGTCATTTCACTTATGATACTTATATTGAATTTATTTAATTAAATAAGATTTCCTATGTAGTCAATATCTTAACAAAGTGTTTCAATCTTAGATTTTTAGCAGCAAAAATACTTCCAGATACATTAAATCTCAAAATTATTAACTTAATTGTTATACAGATTTTTTAAATCAGAAATTATTGCAAAAATTAATTAATGGTGATCCTGAAACAATGCTGTACACTTTCATAAACAAGTTTAATTTGGGCTGACCTTGCAGCTGTGGAACCTGTTTGTATTGTAATCTATGTTGCTGAAATAAGTTCAATGTGAATGTACTGGTATCACCTGGTCGTCTATAGCCATGAGGATAAAAATATAAATAAACCACTAGTTATTTAAAGATTTCAGACTCATGAACCTACACATAATTTTTGAGGGACACATGTCACCATTCCTTCTGCCCTTGCACACCTCAAACACACACACCCATACACACTGAAAGGATACTTTGAAGAGAAGCATTCTATACCCTTCGGTGAACAATACATACTCATAACTCACTTCCTACAGAAAACTGATATACTCGCAATGTCAGAAGTTCCCATTTACATTGCAAAGGCAGACCAGTTGACCTCTTATTTTAAGGTTTGAGGGTTGTTTCAGACGGACTCTATTTTCTTAAAAGTATTTTCCTTTTATATTGAAATCATCCAATTATTTATTGGATTAGTTACCCTTTTTCTAAGAACTTCTATAAGTTTAAGATACCCCCAGGTAGTGTTCTTATTTGTTTCCATCCATTTTTATTTTGGGTACAGAATTATTATCATATACTTCAAAAATTACCCAGAAATAAGAGTTCCATGTTCTGAAGCATCTAGCATAAGACAATTTTTGGATGTCAGAAAGTACCATCTAGTCATCACCTCATAACACCCTCTAATGACAATAGAGACCACTACAAACTTTGTAAAGACTGTTACAATAGAAAGTAGTGATCTTAGGTTGAGATTTAAACTTTCTTAGCTAAAGGTCTATTTTTTTATGACATCATTATTTTTAAATGTCTACATTTATGTTGCAGTTTTGTATCACTACATTGTTGACCATACCTTAAGCCTTAAATGGTATTTATCGTGTTTCTCAGTGTTAGCAAACAGACAAGGATGAAAAACTTCCTCCAAAATACTAGAAGAGAAAACAACAATTTTATCTAGATAGAGTCCAAACTCAGAGCACCTGTGTTCTTCTCACCCATTCAGTTCATTATAGCTTCTCTTTTTCATGTGCTGTGAAAAGCTAATAAAATTTAGTTTGCTTTTGACTCTGGTTATTTATGGATCATCATCTCAAGCAAATTCTTCTGGGACAGCAATCATTATCATTCTCACCATAAACTTTTTAAAAGATCATGTGATTTGTGCTGCTTTGCCCTCTACAGAGTAGATTGTTGGAGGACAAGATCTGGTTTGCTTTGTTATCATCTCTGTTTCTTTTTGAATAATCAGCCATGCTAACCCGTTATCTCTCACATAATAAGAAGTTAATTAATATGTCCAAGAAATGGGAGGACTCTTGAAAAGTTTCATTCCACATTTGTTTTCAATAGACCTACATCTTAACTGTTACAGAGGCTGTTTTCTAATTGTCAGAATCACTCCCCAATAAGTTTATAAGAAACAAAAGCTTTTTACTTCTAATTCAATAAAGAATTGACTAAAGAAAATTATGTTAGTTCAATTTATTTGTTATTATATTTTTAAAAATCTAGTATATGCTAAAAAGAAATCTATTATGTTTTAGTCATTTCAATTTATGCTTCTAATTTTTACTTATGTGCATTTATATTTACATTTTTGTTCTTATTTTTATGTATGTGCATAATAGAAAGCAAAATGTATTGTATGCTTTCAATGATATTTATGTTCCCTTTACACTAAGTAGCTATTGAAAAATGAAGAAAGAAATGCCTTAAAATGTGGCGAAGGGAAATAGAGAAAATGTGAAAAAGGATAAACAAAGTGAAAAGCTATGTACTTTGCTTAGGAGGATCATATAGAAGTATAATATATAACCTCACAGCACCTGACGAGCATAGTTGACCATTGTTACTGAAACATCTCTAATTATTAACAAACCAGTTTTTCAGTTAGAAAAGAATGCTTACCATCAAAACCAAAATTATATATTAAGTAGTAAAATACTCTATAATGAAAAAGATTATATTTAGTATTCTTTCACAAGTTTATTTCTTCTTTTATACAAGTAATATTAGAAACTTTAAACAAGTTTTGTTTGGGCATTTATATTTACTTTAGAAATACTGAGGTAAAAGGAAAAATAATTATAAATTATATCTTAATATATTTCTTTCATTTTAAAAATTCTTAAATGAAGTTTTTGAGCATGGAGATAATAACTTGGTTCTAAATTGTACACAGATCCTTTAGGGTAGGGTTTCCCTAAGATCTCTACCCTTTTAGCATTCTCAGGAGAAAGCAATGCTGTGGGGATCTGTAGGAACAAAACCAGCCTCCTGGGGACTATGCTATTCAATAGAACTTTCCCAGTAGAGTAAAACAATACCATTCTATGCTTGCAAACAAGCTCATCACATCAAGGAAAATAAAATATGAAAAGAATATCACATCTTAAATGTGACTAGAAAACACCCACAACTGTCTGCCCAAAGTTATAAAGGGCCACCGGGTGCGATGAACGCTAGCGTTGGTTGAGGAAGGAAGCTAGGCTCTCATGATTACCAGAAGTCTGCCATGCTCATCCAAAAGAGCCGAACCAAATCCTCCTTAACTTGAAGAGTTAAGGTCTGGGTTAAAGGAGAGACAGAGATAATTTTTTAATGTATTTATTGAAGTAAATTGATATAAAATGATGAAGGAAAATAAGTCCAATTAGCCACGAGCATTAAAGCTGGTGGTTTTGATGAATGAACGATATTCTATAAATCAATGCACAAAAGAACCTAATTGGCAATATTTTCCAATTAAAGCAAGTGATCTGCTTCTGTTGACTGGAGACACAGGGAACAATATACAAAGATGATGTATACGAAGCATGAGAGTAAAAGCTAACAGAAATAAAAACCATTTGCAGGTTCAAGTGAGTATGTCCCTAACTCCCACTTAGGGAGAAAATGTCAGAACAAAGTGAAAGAAAAAATAAAAAAGAATACAGAGAAATGTTCAAACAGCCAGAATAAAAAGGATGGAGGTGGGACAGACAAAGATTATTCTGTGGCTCATGTGTGTAGCCCCAGCACTTTGGGAGGCCAAGGTGGGAGGATCACTTGAGGTCAGGAGTTCGAGACCCACCTAGCCAACATGGTGAAACTCTGTCTCTACTAAAAATACAAAAATTAGACTGGCATGGTGGCACACACCTGTAATCCCAGGTACTCAGGAGGCGGAGGCAAGAGAACTGCTTGAACCCAGGAGCCGGAAGTTGTAGTGAACCGAGATCACCCCACTGAACTCCACCCTGGGCAACAGAGCGAGACTCCCTCTCAAAAACAAACAAACAAAATTGTAGTACAATTGAGTGCATCTTTTTCCATTAGGAAAAAGAGACCACAGATAAAAAGAGTATAGTATCTGGAAGTTGTTGAGGAAACAACTGGCAATCTAGAGTTTGATGCTCAAGCAAGATATCATTCAAGATTGACTCAAAATAAAGTTATTTTCAGACATACAACAAACATTTATTATTTATATTTATATGATATAAAATGAACTTTTTTTAAAGTATAAACTTGAGTTCACAATGATGGCTGTGTTTGGAAGTAACACAATGGGTAAAAGAAAAATAAACCCATTGATAAATTTTAATAATATTGACCCTGAAAAACACTAACAGTAGCATTTAGCTTATTTAAAGCCAAACGGAAACAGAAGAACCATAATTTCATAACAGAAAGGTTTCAGCTATTAAAGAAAAGTTTACAACAAATGCACTTAGAATCACTATCTAAGGAGTTAGTAAAGGAAGACAGACAGAGGCAGAAGACAGACACAGATTTAGAAAGAGGCAGAAAAAGAGATAGTAATTTTACTCTCCAAAAACATATAATTGAAAAGTCTTCAATTGCCAGGACAATCTTCCCTCTCTTCATCAGTTAAGAAGATTTAACGAGTACATTTTAAAAATCACTTTGAACAGACAAACCCTATCCCATGCAAGCTATTAACAATCATAAGAAGAAAGCAGCACAAAACAATTTTAGCTTTGCATTGAACTTTAACATACATACAGAAACATTTACATGTCACAATTAATAAACAGCATAAGCTGAGAAGAATTTATATTTACCTGTGGCCACCTCCCTTATTTGCCTTAAATGTGAATGATTTATCTCCGTAAATAAAATAATGGGGAATAAATAAATAAATAAAAATGTGCACACCACAGGGGAATGAAAAGCTTCAAGAGACCTCTGCCATCCCAGTCCAATAAGAGGCAGTGAACTTGCTCACACACCAAACACATTGGTACTACAACCAGCATCTGAGAAAGCCAAGGTACAAAGACTCTACATCCAAGGAATTCATGCAGAGTCTTCATCCTTGAAAGCACCAAGAGCCAAATTAGGCTACAACAAACGATCAATATTAAAGTTATATTCTTACGGGGTAAATTTTTTTAAAAAAAAGTTATATCAAAAATAAATTCAAGAATAATTAGAAAAATAGTCTACTCAAATGAAAAGAAACTAGAAAAATAATTCTGGTAATATGAGAGAGTTCTATAACACCTCTAAAAGATCATCCTAGCCCTCCAGCAGTGGATGCAAACCAAGATAAAAATCTTTGAAATACCAGATAAAGAATTTTAAAAGGTTGATTATTAAGCCACTCAAGGAGACACCAGAGAAAGGTGAAAACAAACATAAAGAATTTAACAACAATTCAGAATATGTGTAAAAAATTTCTAAAGAGAGATATTTGAAAGAAAATCCAATCAGAACTTCTAGAAATACAAGACACAGTTATGGAATAACAATTTACAGTGATTTTTTTTTTATTTAACATTAATTTTAAGTTCTGGGGTACATGTGCAGGATGTGCAGGTTTGTTACATAGGTAAACATGAGCCATGGTGATTTGCCGCACAGATCAACCTATCACCCAGGTATTAAGTCCAGCATCAATTAGCTATTCTTCCTGATGCTCTCCCTTACCCCACTCCCTCCAACAGGCCCCAAAATGTGTTGTTCCCCTTACATTTGTCCATGTATTCTCAACCTTCATTTCCCACTTATAACTGAGAACACGCGGTATTTGATTTTATGTCGCTGTTATTTTGCTGAAGATAACGGCTTCTAGCTCCATCCATGTCCCTGCAAAGGACATAATCTTATTCCTTTTTATGGGTGCATAGTAGTCCATGGTGTATATGTTCCACATTTTCTTTATCCAGTTTATCATTGGGGGGTATTTGAGTTGATTCCATGTCTTTGATTTTGTGAATAGTGCTGCAGTGAACATATGTGTGCATATCTTTTTGAAAAAAATTTATATTTATTTGGGTATACACCCAGTAATTAGATTGCTGGATCAAATGGTATTTCTGATTCTAGATCTTTGAGAAATTGCCACATTGTCTTCCACAGTTGTTGAACTAACTTACATTCCCATCAACAGTGTAAAAGCATTCCTTTTTTCTCTGCAACCTCACCAGCATCCGTTCGTTCTTTACTTTTTAAAATTGCATTCTGACTAGTGTGAGATGCTATCTCGTTGTGGTTTAGATTTGCATTTCTCTAATGATCAGTGATGTTAAGTTGTTTTTCATGTTTCTTGGCTGCATAAATGTCTTCTTTTAAGAAGTATCTGTTCATATCTTTTGCCCACATTTAATGGGGTTGTCTTATTCTGGTAAATTTGTCTCTTACGGGATTGGGATGGCAGAGGTCTCTTGAAGGTTTTTCATTCCCTTGCCATGTGCACATTTTTATTTATTTATTTTTTCCCAGTATTTTATTTACTGAGATAAATCATTCACACTTCAGGCAAATACGGGAGGTGGCCACAGGTACAAACTGGCTGTGGCTAAAGCACGTGGGTAAATGCAGTACTCAAATTCTTGTAAATATCCTTGTATACTCTGGATATTAGAACTTTGTTAGATAGATTACAAAAATTTTCTCTCATACCGTAGGTTGTCTGCTCACTCTGATGAGAGTGTCTTTTGCTGTGCAGAAACTCTTTAATTTGATTAGATCCCATTTGTCAATTTTTGCTTGTGTTGTTATTGCTTTTGGTGTTTTCATCATGAAATCTTTGCCGATGCCTGAATAGGATTGCCCAGATTTGCTTCTAGGGTTTTCATAGTTTTGGGTTTTACATTTAAGTTTTTAATCCATCTTGAGTTAATTTTTGTATAAGGTGTAAGGATGGGGCCCAGTTTCAATTTTCTCCGTGTGGCTAGCCAGTTCTCCAGCATCATTTATTAAATAAGGAATCCTTTCCTCATTGCTTGTTTTTGTCAGGTTTGTCAAAGATCACATGGTTTTACATGTGAGGTCTAATTTCTGAATCCTCTATTCTGCTCCATTGGTCTGTGAGTCTGTTTCTGTATCAGTACTATGCTGTTTTGGTTACTGTCAGCTTATAGTGTAGTTTGAAATTGAGTAGAATGATGCCTCCAGCCTTAATCATTTTACTTAGGTTTGTCTTCACTACAGGCTCTTTCATGGTTTCATATGAGTTTTAAAATAGTTTCTTCTAATTATGTGAAGAATGTCAATGGTAGTTTTTAGGAACAGCATTGAATCTATAAATTATTTTGGGCAGTATGGCCATTTTAACTTTATTGGTTTTTCCTATCCATGAACATGGAATGTTCTTCCATTTGTTTGTTTCCTCTGTGACTTCCTTGAGCAGTAGTTTGTAGTTCTCCTTGAAGAGCTCCTTTACTTCTCTTGTTAGCTGCATTCATAGGTATTTTATTCTCTTAGTAGCAATTGTGAATGAGAGTTTGTTTATAATTTGGTTCTCTGTATGTCTCTTGGTGGTGTATGGGAATGCTAGTGATACTTTCACATTGATTTTGAATCCTTAGATTTTTTTGAAGTTGCCTATCAGCTTAAGAAGCTTTTGGGCTGAGACTATGGAGTTTCTAGATATAGGGTTATATCATCTGAAAACAAATATAATTTGATTTTTAATTTTATTGAAGGCCTTTTCTGTGTCTATTGAGATAATCATGCAGTTTTTGTCTTTATTTCCGTTTATGTGACTAATTACATTTATTGACTTGCATATGTTGAACAAACTTTTCATCCCTGGGATGAAGCCAACTTGATTATGGTGGATAAACTTTTCATTATGCTGCTGGATTCAGTTTGCCAGTATTTTATTGAGGATGTTTGCATTGATGTTCAGCAGGAATATTAGCCTGAAATTTTCCTTTCATGTTGTATTTCAGCCAGGTTTTTGTATCAGGATGATGCTGGCCCCACAAAGTGAGACAGAGAAGAGTCCCTCCATTTCAATTGTTTGGAATAGTTTTAGTAGAAATGGTACCAGCTCCTCTTTGTTCGTCTGGCAGAATTGTGCTGTAAATTCATCTGGCCCTGGGCTTTTTTTAGTTGGTAGGCTATTTATTAGTGCTTCAATTTCAGAACTCATTATTGGACTATTTGAGGATTCAATTTCTTCCCTGTTCAGTCTTGGGAGGGTGTATGAGTCTGGGAATTTATGTATTTATTCTAGATTTTCTAGTTTATGTGCACAGAGGTGTTTACAGTATTCTCTGATGGTTTTTGTCTTTTTGTGGGATCAGTGGTGAAATACCGCTTATCATTTATTATGGTGTCTATTTGATATTTTTTCTCTTTTCTTGTTTATTAGTCTAGCTTGTGGTCTTTTTAATTTATTATATTTAAAAAAAACAAGCTCCTGGATCAATTAATTTTAAAGGGTTTTTCCTGTCTCTCTGTCCTTCAGTTTCACTTTGATCTTGGTTATTTCTTGTCTTCTGCTAGTTTTGGGGGATATTTGCTTTTGGTTGTCTGGCTCTTTTAGTTATGATTTTAGGTTATCAATGTGTGACCCTTCTAGTTTTTGATATCGGCATTTAGTATTATAAATTTTTCTCTTAATACTGCTTTAGCTCTCAGAGATTTTGGTATGTTGTCTCTTTGTTCTTATTAGTTTCAAATAACTTCTTGATTTCTGCCTTAATTTTATTATTTACTCAGGAGTCATTCAGGAGCAGGTTGTTCGATTTCCATGTAATTGTGTGGTGTTGAGTTAGTTTTTTAATCTTGAGTTCTAATTTGATTATGCTGTGATCTGAGAGACTATTTAATCTTGAGTTCTAATTTGATCATGCTATGATCTGAGAGACTGTTTATTATTATTTCAGGTCTTTTGCATTTGTTGAGAAGTGTTTTACTTCCCATTTGTGATCAATTTTAGAGTAAATGCCATGTGATAATGACAAGAATGTGCACTCTGTTGTTCTTGGGTGGAGAGTTTTATGGATATCTCTCAGGTCCCCTTGAGCCAGAACTGAGTTCAGGTGTTGAATATCTTGATTTTCTGTCTCTGTGATCTGTCTAATATTGTCAGTGGAGTGTTAATATATCCTATTATTATTGTGTGGGTGTCTAAGTCTCTTCATAGGTCTTTAAGAACTTGCTTAATGAATCTGGGTGTTCCTGTATTGGAGATATATATGTGTGTGTGTGTGTGTGTGTGTGTGTGTGTGTGTATGTATGTGTGTGTATATATACAAAATATATATTCAATGATATATATATAATATATATAATATATATCAATTCAACAAGAAGAGTATATATAATATATATAAGAGTATATATATTATATATGAGTATATATATGAGTATATATAATATGTATATATACTCTTCTTGTTGAATTGATCCCTTTACCATTATGCAATGCTCTCTTTGACTTTTTTGATCTTTGCTGGCTTAAATCTGTTTTGTCAGAAACTAAAATTTCCACTTCTGCTTTTTCCTGTGTTCCAATTGCTTGGTAAATTTTCCTTCATTCCTGTATTTTGAGTCTATGTGTGTCTTTGCACATGAGAGGTGTCTCTTGAAGACAGCATACCAATAGGGCTTTATTCTGTATTCAACCTGTCATTCTGGGTCTTTTAATTGGGACATTTAGCCCGTTTACATTTTAGGTTAATATTGTTATGTGTGAAGTTGACCCTATCATCATGATGTTAGCTGATTATTTTGCAGACGTGTTTATGTAGCTGCTTTAGAGTGTCACCAGTCTGAGTATTTTAGCGTGTATTTGTAGTGGCTGGTAATGGTTTTCCAAGACAGCATTTGCTTGTCTGAAAAAGATCTTATTTTGCCTTCTCCTGTGAAGTTTGGTTTGGCCGGATATTAAATTCTGAGTTGGAAATTATTTTCTTTAAGAATGTTGAATTTTGGCCCCCAATCTCTTCTTGCTTGTAGGGTTTCTGCTGAGAGGTCAGCTGTTAGTCTGATGGGATTCCCTTTGTAGGTGACCTGGCCTTTCTCTCTGGCTGCCGTTAACATTTTTTTTTCTTTCATTTCAACCTTGGAGAATCTGATGATTATGTGCCTTCGGGTTGATCTTCTTGTGGAGTATCTTACTGAAGTTCTCTGGATTTACTTAATTTGAATATTGGCCTGTCTTTCTAGATTGGGGAAGTTCTCCCAGATGATATCCTGAAGTATGTTTTCCAACTTGGTAAAATATTCACCCCATCTTTTTCAGGTACCCCAATTAGTCGTAGGGTCTGTCTTTTTACGTAATCCCATATTTCTTGGAGGTTTTGTTCCTTTTCATTCTTTTTTCTCTATTCTTGTCTTCCTGTCTTATTTCAGAAAGATATCTTGAAGCTCTGAAATTCTTTCCTCTGCTTGGTCTATTTGGCTATTGGTACTTGTGACTGCATTGTGAATTTCTCGTGTTGTTTTTTTCAGTTCCATCGGATCATTTATGTTTTTATGTAAACTGGCTATTTTGATTACCAGCTCCTGTAATGTTTTACAATGATTCTTAGTTTCTTTGCATTGGGTGAGAACATGCTGCTTTAAATCAGTGATGTTTGTTATTATCCACCTTCTGAAGCCTATTTCTGTCCATTTATCCATTTCAGCCTCGGCCCAGTTCTGTGCCCTTCCTGGAGAGGTGTTGCAATCATTTGGAGGAGAAGAGGCATTCTGACTTTTAGAGTTTTCAGCATTGTTGTGTTGATTCTTTCTCATCTTTGTGGGCTTATCTCCCTTTGATCTTTGAGGTTGCTGACCCTTGAATGGGGTTTTGGTGGGGTCTTTTTTGTTGAAGCTTTTGCTGTTGCTTTGCGTTTGTTTGTTTTTCTTTAAACAGTCAAGCCCCTCTTCCACTGAGCTTCTGTGGTTTGCTGGGGGTCCACTCCAGACACTAATCACCTCAGACCCTCTCACACCTGGCTATATCACCATTGAAGATTGCAACACACCAAATATGGCAGCCTGCTTCTTCCCCAGCGGGCTGCGTCTCAGTGGAGCACTGACTTGATGCTGGCCCAGATGCTCCTGTAGGATGTGTCTGGAGACCCCTACAGGGAGGTGTCACCTAGTCAGGAAAAACAGAATCAGGAACCATCTTAAAGAAGAAATCTGGCTGCCCCTTGGCAGAGCAGGTGCACTGTGCATGGGGGGAATCCTCCTTATCCAGACCACCAAGACTTTCTAGAGCAAGTAGGCAAGAAAGGCTGTCAGCTTCACTGCAGATATGGTGGCCGGCCTCCCCTCAGTGGCTTTGTCTCAGGGAGATACCAGCATTCTGTCCATAAAATTCTGTCTGGAGTTGCTGAAATTCTCTGAGAGAGGCCACACCTGGTGAGCAGGAATGGATCAAGGTCCCACTTAAAGAATCAGTGTGTCCCTGACCTGCCACAGTAGCTGTACTGTGCTGTGGGGAATTCTGCTCTGGACTGCCCAGACTCCCCAGGGCTGGCAGGCCAAAATGACCACCTTGAGCCACAGGGTTGA
Organism: Macaca mulatta; assembly: GCF_049350105.2. Lineage (NCBI taxonomy): Eukaryota > Metazoa > Chordata > Mammalia > Primates > Cercopithecidae > Macaca > Macaca mulatta. Next base: position 81,505,851 of record NC_133422.1, read on the forward strand.
CAGCTGCCCCTCCCCCTAGAAACTCGTTCATCTCAAGTAGTCTCCAGCCTGCTACCACTGGCTGGCTTGTATTCCAAGTCAGTGGGTCTTAACTTGCAATGTGCCATGTGAGTGGGCTCTGCAGAAGAATGCCGCTTGGCTCCCTGTCTTCAGCCACCTTTCTAGTGTTACTGTTGGAGTGTCTTGAGTATGAGCCATCCAGGTTTTTGTTGTTTTGAACAAAGAGTTAAACAAAACACACAAACAAGCAATGAAAGAATAAAGCAACAAAAAACCAGATTTATTGAAAAAAAATTATACTCCATGGAGAGCGAGTGGGCTGGAGCAAGTGGTTCAAGAGCACTGGTTACAGATTTTTCAGGGATGTAAATATCCTCCAGAGGTTTCCCATTGGTTGCTTGGTTACAGCCTATGTAAATGAAGGAGTGGTCCACAACCAGTCTTATTGGTTGTGGAAGGCAACCAATCAGAGGCTGAAGTGAAATTACAAAATAAACTAAAAAAAATGACTAACAAGAAAATTGTTAGTAACTTCTATGCCTAGCTTCTAGATAAATTCCCTGATATATTTACAGGCTCTTTATATGTCAACTAACAGTACTGTTCTCAAGGCATACATCAGACATTTCACATTAAAAAATAATGTATTTTAATTAATTTTACAGGTTTCACATGATATTGAATTTGGTCATAGTCAAATAAATGTAAACTAAAATAGCAATAAAGGTGATTTTTTTAAGTGTTAGTATTTTAAATCCAAATAATGTATAATACATATTTCCGGGGAGAGCATTTTCACATACTTTGTGATATTTCTAATTTTTTCTATGGTATTATTTTTGGGGCAAGGAGTGTAAGAAGAGCCGGGCAATATCTGATAATTTTTAAAATATACATATGCTGTGACTCCTCAACTACATCTCCAGGAATTGACCTAATACATCTGTTGATATGCAAGTGCAGAGAATAAATGGTGGTATGTTCCTCTTAGCATTATTTCTTATTGTACATACACTTATTTTAGCAAATTACTGCAAATAACTTGTTGACATTAAAACTGCTATACATCATAATGACACAATGCATTATATACACAGTAAAACTCAGTGTAAAAAAATAAATAAGTGTGTGTAATTTACTTATTTTCAGCAAGTTTCTAATGATTCTGTCAATATCAAGTTCTCCCTTCTGCCAATCCATTAGTTCACTTGCATTTATCCATTAGTAGGTTAGTAAATGTTAATAACTAACCTGTAATTCATTAGAGAAAATCTAAACTTCATTTCCATTCCCATGTAAGTAAAAAGACAATGCTGAAAAAGGCCATAGATTTTAAAATCCTCAGTTATACTGAACGATGTAAGCTTGTTTCCTCAGGTCACGCTTACATGATTATATCTTATGACACTGATCAAAAATATGTGATCAACTGCCTAGACAAACATAAGATAAGCTCTGTTAAATGGATGAAGGGAAAATTAACCTAATTGCACTTAATTTATTTAAATAAATCTATTTAGATAATTTAATTTGCAAACAAACTGGATTGTTTACTCTTTCATGAAAGCTGCAAATTATAAACCATATGGCTTGTCTTAACACACCCTGAGAAAATGTGAGCTGAACCATTTTTACTAAAATGTGTGTCAATAACCTATTAAACTTTTTGAGAGTTTCAATTGCTGAGTAAAAAGCATTATGTAAGCTTTTTTATTTAGCATACATTTAAAATATGAAAATGCTTTTTGCTTTACAATGCTTATAATTATCTTCAGATATGATATTTACAGAAAAATATGTTTTCTTACTATCATTATTTCACAGTTGAAAATCTCCATTCAAGAAAATGTAAGGGAGTTATTTATTTAAATCTTTAATCATCTTTGGGTATACCTATTAACATATTATTTAACTATAATTTTCAACAATTGAAAGGCAACTAAATGAGTATATTTAAGGTGTGGTAATATTTAAAAATACTCTTAATCAAAACAGGAGTATACATATGCAAACTCCATTTTAAAATAATGGTTCTGTCTTTTTATTTTAAAGAGATCTATTTGATATTGCCAATAATTATCATCCTATCTCCTGTGGAGTAGTGATTATTCTCTGAGTCCCGGTGAGGTACAACTACCTTGATAATTATTGAATTATTACTGTTTAATACTGTGCTTATGCTTCTTGGTTTAAGAGTGTATGCTATCACAACAGAATATGTACATTAAAATTAAAATTTATTGTAAATGTTTCCACTGATTATCTCTAGGTGTCTACCCATCTATCTACTTATTTAATATAAATAATTTAATATTTGGAAAGTAATATAAAGTTTAAAATATTTAATTTTCCATAAATATTTGATCTAATTTTTATGCAAATTTGGCTTTTCATTAAAATTGGTTCAAAGTAATTATATACTTTGGTCAATTTAGAGTTAGGCAGATTAAATACACTAAAGCTAGAGAGTGGATAGATAAATATTTAATAGCAGAATACGTATTTCTTTACTTATGTAATTTATTTACCTTAAACATGCTCTTTGATTAAGTCAGTTTGTGATGACTCATCTATGATACAACACCTACAAATGAAATTATTATAAATAACTTAATTCTTGTCTCTGGTAGCTTTTCAGAAGGCTAACCCAAATAGTGACAATGGAAATTTCCAGAAAGAGTCCCACCACTATGTGTGCAACAGCAATCTAAAACACTATTTTAAATTATTAAAACATTGTCTCTCATCCTATCAGAAACTGGTATCACACGATGCATATTTATTTTACTAATATTATAATCATGATCCATACAACCAAGTCCCAACTATTGTTGTACCTTCCGTTTAGTAAGTTGCTGCAACGCATAGAGGTGGTTGGGTATTGAGAAATAATTTGAATACCTCACCCAACTATAATTCTATATTTTTCTTTGTATTATATTCAAAAGAATAATCAAATATTTATAACCTACATATCTTTCTTTCTTCCTATGCAAATATTAGTTGTTAAAGGCATCTGCCATTTTCCTTACTGTCAGCCCATTTTCTGAAGCTGTAACAGAATAATCAGACTGGATAATTTATAAAGGAGGGTGGTTTAAGTTCATTATTCTGGAGGCTAGGAAGTCCAAGATCAGGCCACAGCATCTGGTCAGCTTTTGGTGAGGCTCTCATGCTGCATCATAATACAGAAGAGAAGAAGAAGGAGAAGCAAGTGTATGCAAAAACTGACCAAGCCAAGAGGTGGCCTTGCTCATCACAATGCGTTCTTGTGGTGGTGACTAATCCAGTCCTAGGAAAGCAGATCGCACTCTCTGGAGAAAGGCATTATGCCTCTTAATGAACTAATCACTTCTTAAAAACACCACCTTCCAACACTGCCACACTGGGGAACAAGCCTCAACATACATTTCGGTGGGGACAAACCACATTTAAACCATAACACTTAAGATTACAGTTGTTTTATAAATAGATAAAGTGAGTTGAGTTGTGTTTGACAGATTCTACTCAAGCCTTGAATAAAGACAAATAATTTATTGGATACGTTTAACATAAAAATCTAAATTAGGTAACACTTCATAGTTTTTTTCTTCCTAAAATGCTGCATCTAACTTCTTTCTTTAGCTGAAATCTTGTCATCAAGCAAACAAAAATCCCTTTGTAGCATCATAAGTGAAATTGTCTCACCCATCCCTGCGTAATTTGCAACTTCTGTTGAAAACCTGTAGGAACACTTTCAGAAATCTCCGTGGGCCTCATGTAAAGCACCATTCTGCTTTAAAGCCCTAGTAATCAGCATGCAATCTGCTGCAATCCTTTTTCTGGAAGGTCTCGCTGTTATTAATATATCTCTGTAGACATTTAACACCTGAATCACAGTTGATATCCGTCTTTGACCACTTTGTGCTGCTATAACTAACAGAATACCACAGACTGGGTAACTTATAAAGAACAGACATGTATTTATTTGCAGTTCTAGAGGCTGGGAAGCTCAAAATGAAGGTGCTGGCCTTTTTGCTGTATAATCCCACGGTGGAAGGTGGAAGGGCAAAAGTGTGTGAGAGAGCAAAAGGGAACTGAAACTCATCATTTTATAAGCAACCCACTTCGGAGAAAAAAGCATTAATTCACTCATGAAAGAAGATCCTTTATGGCTTAATCACCTTAAAGATCTCACCTCTTTATACTATTAGAATTCTGATTAAGTTTCTACCACCTGCTTTTTGGAGGACACATACAAAACACAGTTTTTCCTTTATACCAAACCTATAATAAATTCAGAAAGAAACAATCATATTTATCATCTATCCACTTCTCCAGGATTTGTCCCTCTACTTCCTTATCTGCAATGACTTACATTTACACTCCTTTATTTCAGTAATTCTGTGGTAGACCCATTCGGATTGGACTGTGTGTCAAACTTGTCTCCACTACTTGCCAAATGTGCAAATTTCTGAAGTACACTGTAAATCAGTTTCCTTAGCTATAATGCTGAGGATGATAAAATAATAGCATTATGTTCATATAATGAACTTCTATTCAACCATTTCATATAAAGAATCCCTAGAATTTTATTCTTATTTTATCCACTGGTTCTATACAATTTAAATGACTTCACATTCCCCAAAGAATAACATAGGAACTTGATGATTTGGGTATGTGAAATAATTCTTACTTTGTCCTGGCTTACCTTTCTTAACTCTTACTATGTCACACTTTTTCATTCATCATATACAGTGGCTACACTAAAAAACTTTAGAAAGTTCTTCTACATCTCTATTCAATATACAACTAAAATACTCATTAATCCTAAGAAATTCAATTTTACATACAAGCTAAAGTGTAAATTAGGCAAAACTTTTATAGACTTATGTTAGTAAATGTAAGAACTTCCACACTATATATCTACCATACAATTTTTTTATTATTTCGAAACATTTATTCTTACAGAAAACTAGACAAATTACAAGCGCCCAGCTTGCTGAATTATCACAAACATCTGTGTAACCACGAATCCAGCCAAAATGTGGGCTCATTCATACTTGGACATATTAAATACCCATTTTTCTGCTCTTACCTCAACTCTATTATACTAACCCAAGTTAATCAGCTTTTGAAATAGCTGATATATTTATATATAGTTTTTTCCACCTCTAAATTTTGCAGTTCAGTTATGATCCCTATGCATTTTTTAAATTCCTATTATATTTACAAATAACTTTCCCAGATATTTTCCCAAATACTTTTTCACGCTTTGGAGGGAAGTACCACATAATATAGACAAAAATTAAAAGCAAACAAAAAAAATGTTGTTATATTTGCTTAGTCACCTTGATTTGCCTCTTTGTGATTAGTTTTAAAACCCTTTAGCACAGTCAGGAAAGATTAGTCAGCTTTTGAAAAAATCAGGAATTTTTCCGCTGTCAATGGCAACAGAGATATTGGCATACCACATCCCAGCTACATATTTTGCTGTGTAACTGAACTAGAAGGTAAACTGAATGCAACTAGTTTTATTGCACAAGTCCTATTAGATCTGACAAAAGATCAGAGACCTAGTTTTCCTCAAGCTTATAAATCAAGTTCTGTAGTTATTTCCTTAATTGTTCACTATTTGTGGCAGAATTTAGTCAGAAATTCATTTTCATTGTATCTTATTGTGTTATAGCATGCTTATGGGAGGGAAGCTGAGATTATGATTTTAAAATACACATTACATGTGAGTAACTCAACTGTCTTAGGTCATTTCATAGCAGCCTATGTGGCAAATCTTTGTTTTCTTTAATATTGCATATTTCTACTCCTCCTCGCCCATCCTGCCTTGATTTACCCCATTACCAGGAAGTTCTTTTATTTTAAAGATCTCTCCTAATTGACCAACATCCAGGGGTTTTTTTTTTGATATCCAACTAAATTTAATTCTGCTTCCAAATACTCAGAGAAAACTTGGCATCTAATCAATTTGGTACCGCGGCTACTTCCCAGGGACTTGAGTTAGCAAGTTTGCCAGCTGCCCCTGCCTTTTGTGATGACTATTCATCCCCTACTGATGAGTGACTTCTGCTTGGTCTAAATCACTTCTGAGCACATTGGCTTATATGAGCACAGCAGCTCATACGCATTCAACAATTATTCTTACATTTCTCCAAAACTCTATGATCACCCTTAGCCATATAATTTGCTGAAACCAGCCTTCCTCCATGAAATTTAGTTTGTTGCATTGATCATGAATGACAGTCCAGAAGCTTTCGTATTTCTTGATGATTTTATGATGTGTTCTTGTTACTTGTGTCCTTTCCTCCACCACCTCATTCCATCGGAGGAATCCTGAAAATGTGAACAATAGAGTGGAACGAGTGAAAGTATCACGCCCTTTCCTCCCAGGAGGCTACTTGGTCGGCATGCAGACTTTCGCTCTCTTTTCTTTGTGACAGCTTTGCAGCAAGAAGGTTTTGTAAGAAGCTGCCTTTGTCAAGACACAATAGGTCCTTTTTTTTTTCCCCCTGACCCTGTATAAATGTGCTTTCTGGCATAATATTTGCATGAATAAAAGAGAATAATCATATGACTTCTTAGCAGAACAAAGATGATGTGCCCCAAAGTGACTTTCTGTTTCTAGATACAGAAGACAAAGAAAAGCCCAGCATAAAATTTTGTCTTCTGCCACTTCATAGTTCATGTCTATTTTGTCCCATTTAAAATAATCTTGCATGTTTGAATGATTCATTTTCCTTCAAATTACTATTTAAATAAATAGATACAAATACTAAAACACAAATGTTAGTGATCTATTTTTATCACAGTTCTTACCTAAATGCAACAATAAGAAAGTACTGAATTTTTTTCTCTGTATTACATTATATATATAATATAAAAGAACATACATATACATATATATACACAATGTATGGAGCAAATTAAGATTTTTGAAGAACAGCAATTCGCTTAACTAGGTAATACTGAAAAGAACATTGATAATCTTTGATATTATAAATTTCAAGATTTACAGTATTATATTAATATACAGTATATTATAAATTTAAAACACAGTATTCAGTATTTCCATTCATATCAATATGCACATAGACACCCAAATATACCTGCATAAACAGATTATCCAGCTGAAAAATTTTAACACTTTTTACAGAAAGATTTGACTGTGCATTCATTTTCCTTCTTACACTGAAATGCCATTATTCAGCAGCCTTTTTATTGTCTTATTACTTAAGGAGAGAAAACAAATTAGGGACCCATTATTGGTCATGCTTCAAACTCTGAATATTCTGAAGTTTCAATTGTTATTTAACTCTACAGACTAATATTTTCATTCCTGAGCAATCTCTGCATTTTTCATTGTCCCCTTTCATAAGCAGAGCCTGATCCATTCTAGGATTGCTCCTGGATATGTCTGTCACTTTTCTGGCTGAAATTTAGTTTCTATCTATTTTTTCTCTCTGGCTACAGTTCTTTCCAAAGAAACTTTCCTGGAGCTAATTTTCACTTTCTGTTGCATCCCATACACATCACTGTATCTGGGTGAATATCATCCATAGAACAAATAGATAGCTTGTTTCTGATGGTCTCAGGGTTACAGAGGCATTCCTAGTTGTCAAAATCCAGGTAGTTTACAATGTGTTATTTCTGGATTCCATTTGCCTATAATGTCTTTAGTTTACTTGTGTTATTCCTAGGTTTTTCCTTGTTCAGAATTTATATCAAAATGTTAGCTGTCTAATTATGAAATGTTATTAAAAGTTACAATAATGTAAGTCAGTGTGGGTTTCCACTGTATTTCCAATTTCTCCTATGCCCTTGTCTAGTAAGATGTAAGATGCATGTTCAGTGAACACATGGCTAAATTTTAAAACCATCAGGATTTCTTCTCTCTTTTCTTGGATAGATTCTGGCTCAAGGTAACTCTTTTAGTCTTTTAGTCAACTCAGTCTGCTACAAAAAATGCCATAGATTGGAAGCTTAGAAAAGCAGAAATTTTGATGGGTGCAGCACGCCAACATGGCACAAGTATACGTATGTAACAAACCTGCACGTTATCCACATGTACCCTAGAACTTAAAGTATAATTAAAAAAAAAAAAAAAGAGTTAAACATAGAAAGAAAAAAAAAAGAAAAGAAAAGCAGAAATTTATCTATCATACTTCTGGAGGCTGGGAAGTCCAAGACTAAGTAACTGGTAGATTAAATGTCTGATAAGGGCCAGCTCCCTAGATGGTCCTCTCTTCTCTGTAACTTCACATGTTGGAAGGTGCAAGGGAGTCGTTTGGAGTCTCTTTTCTAAGGGGACTAATTCTATTCATTAAGTCTCTACCCCCATGACTTTATCTAAACTTGATTACCTTCAAAATCCCACTTCTTAATATCATCACGTTGAGAAATAAGGTTTCAACATAAGAATTTTGGTAGGACACAAGCACTCAGTCCATGAGAGTAATTAAAAATTACATTTTAAGGGTCCTTGTTCACTGGTAAGATGAAGCATTCTTTTGTAAAAATAGTGAAACTCGGTAACACCATCCAGCATAATGGGAGAAGTATTAAATATCGCGGTCATTAAAGGTCCCTTGTTAAACTAACAAGAAGTCAGGCTTAAAATCCGTGAAATCAGTAAAACATGTAGGAACTTATGCTTTAAATGTAAGTAAATACAATGATCAATAATTTTATTGATCAATGATCAATAAAAGTGTCTTTCATCGTCTGTAAAGGAAAAAGATAACATGTCCCTACTTAATACCCACCTAAGTGTGACTAAACATGAAGCAGGTTTGTTCCTGACTCTAGGTCCCTGAACACTTTTTCTTAGAGCATTTAATTTAGAAAATTCTCAATGGTAAATTATTTCTCTTCCTTTTGAGATATAATCTTTTTCCAGCCTTTTGCCAGGAATGTGTTTCTCAAGGACCTGGGACCAATTTTTTTGTGATGCAGTTATCAAGAAAATACTAATCCCATCTTCCTAGTCTGTGTGAGATAACAGAAGTCTAACTTCTATAAACACCAATAAGCAAACACAGTTGATCTATTTACATTGACCGATTTCTCCTCTAATATCCTCCAGTAATTTTCCACTACCTAAACTCAGCACTTAATAGCTGTTCCACCTTTTGTTTTGTGGCATTGAAATCAATCTCTTCCCCCAACCCTCATTGAAATAGTCTTGATCTCTACTGCAACAGTCCTACATAAAGTTTTTCTTGCCTGTGTAACACAATCAGGTACATTTTTTTTAATCCACTTCCCTCTTTAAAAAAAATTGTTTCCTTCAAGACATACTGAGTTTGAGTCCTTACTATAACCTGTGAAACAGAGATAAATCTCTCTAAGGATTAAGCTAGATATTCCAGGTTTTACAATGAAGTGATAGCTCCAAGTCGGCAGACTCAAAACCTCCAGCTATGTAAAAATGTGTCACTAAAAGTGGCTCAGTGATATCTCACAACATGTAAAGTAAATTATTAGGAGGTCTAATTCTTTAAGATAAGTTACTCTTTCTTCTGTTTGCTGTATAAAATGTGTAAGATTTTATCCTAACTTAATGCTACCTTTTGTGATCAATTACATTCATATAAATCTATTAAAGTTTACTGTGGTCAAAGGATAATGGAATCCCCTTAAAGTCCAAGTCTAATACCCTGAACCTGTAAATGTGTGCACAGTAAAAAGGAATTTGCAGATGCATTTAAGTTAAGAATTTTAGGATGGGGAATGTTTTAGTCCCTCTGCATTGCTATTAAGGAATACCTGAGAATAGGTAATCATAAAGAAAAGAGGCTTATTTTGGCTTACGGTTCTGCAGACTCTACAGGAAATGTGGTGCTGGAGTCTATTCCTGGTTAGGATCCTCAGGAATCTTACAATCATGGTGGAAGGTGAAGGAGGACCACGTGTGTGACATGGTAAAACAGGAAGCACAAGAGAGAGAGGTGAGGAAGTTCTAGGCTCTTGTAAACAAGCAGATGTCATGTGAACCCATGGAGTGAGGCTCATTTGTTACTGCAAGGATGGTAGGAAGCCGTTCATGAGGGATCTGACCCCATGACCCAAACACTTTCCACCAGGCCTCACCTCCACCATTGGAGATCATATGTCAACATGAGGTTTGAAGAGGACAAACATTTAAACCATATGAGGGAGATTATACTGGATTATCCATGTGAGCCTAATGTAATCACAAACATCCTTCTAAGGAGAAGAGAGGCAAGATATTCAGAGTTGAAGGAAATAGTGACAAAAGCAGAGATAGGTCTGCGGTCCAGGAATGCGAACACCTTTTAGAAGTGGAAGAAAAAAGCCCTCCAACATCTTGGTTTTAGGACTTCTAATATCCAAATCATTGAGTAAGTAGATTTATACAGCTTAAACCACAGTTTGGAGTAATTTGTTACAGGAATAGGAAACTAACATAATTATCCAATAATCAGTTGTATTCTTTTTCTCTTCTGTATTGGTATAAAGGATTCTTTCTATTGGTAGCACTATTTTATTTTTCTAACAGTACAGAAAATAGAAGCTGAATAATTATATGATGGATATAAAGAATAACCAGGGCTCACACCTGTAATTCCCAGCACTTTGGAAGAATTAGGTGGGCAGATCTCTTGAGCTAAGGAGTTCAAGACCAACCTGGGCAACATGGCGAAACCCCGTCTCTACAAAAACTTAGCTGGGCATAGTGGAACTGTATACTGGGCATACAGTAACTTGGAATGCCTGTATTCCAAGCTACTCAGGAGGCTAAGGTTGGAGGCTCACCTGAGCCCAGGAGACACAGGTTTCTGTGAACCAAGATCACACCATTGCACACCAGCCTGGGCAACAGAGTAAGACCCTGTCTCAAGGAAAAAAAAAAATAGACTGAAAGCTCCTGTGATGGTGATTCATCACTTCTTCTATAAATCAAATCTAAAGTTTCCAGTGTGTTTTCTTAGTTGATGCATTTTTTTAAATTCTGTAGTAAATCCCATTGCTAGACAAAGAACTAACAAAAGATAGGGCTTTTTAAATGAAATGTGTGTACTATTTTAACAAAAATGTTCATGATGAGCATGTCACTCCGTAAAACATTTTTTGACAAAAGCCATCTACCATGGCAGATGGAGGTGGTGAAGATATCATTGAATCCATGAAATCATAGGAATCAAGTCTTCTGAAGTAGCACCATCCTCAAATCCACAGTGAGTATTTAAGAGCACAGTAGGCCGGGCGGGTGATATTACATGTGCAGCTGCAGAAAACCATTCATATATTATTATCTTAATGATTATTTTGATCAAATGACTTTTCATCTAAATTAATTATAATAATTTTTATCACAGTTTTCATGTGCACATAGAAGAGTGAATTGATATTTGTGAATGTACGACTTGAACTGGAAGAAGAAAATATTTGCAAACAGTTAAAAGCTGAAAATTTTATACCAATGTCATCTAATGCATTAAATAGAAAATCAGCTAACTGCAAAAAATGATTCAAGTGTTTTCATTCAATTTGTGAACTCAAAGTAATGTTTTTGAAAGTACATTTCACTAAAGGTAGATTATACGACATTTTAAAGTATGTTATTATAAATCCAGTGAAAATTGCATCGGTAATAAAATTATATTTTTCCTTGATAAAATGTATTGTGAATTGGATAAAGCAAATGTCATTGTGTAAACATTTTCATAAGGCCAAAATTACCTTGCCATAAGTTGTATAATTTAATCCAAACAAACTTTAATAGACTACCAGTTAAGAAGAAGCTGAAGTTATTAAATTTACACACACACACATCACATCACAACATTTTAAAAATACGAGACTGATGCTGTTGCTAAATATACAAAATCACTCCAGTATGACAATATCTACTTTCTATTTCTGCTGCTCATTATAAATTAGATTTGAAGAATGTACAAACTTTTGAAGAAATGATTATCTATAATGGTATTCAACACTTTTATTAACAAACCTGATAAAATTGTGTTTATTTACTTGCATTTTGTCCCAAATTGACAAATAAAGCTCCAAAATATTCAACTCTTGGAAGATTTCTAGTGAATTGCAATAACTGAAAACAAACATGCAAACAAGAAGCTATTGTAGTTTACCCCACAAAAACAAAACAAATCTAAACAAATTTAGTGATGGGAAATTATTTAATTTAAAAATTATCTAATTGAACTTTAGAATATACGGACACGGACATGTGGGAAAAATCCATTTATGTCCTTATATCTTTAAGTGGATGAATTGATAATCCTTTACTGAATAAACTGAAAATGGTAAAGTCAGCAATTTTGAATCATCTACATTTCGCAATATACTCAAAAATTTATAAACGATGACAATTTACTTGATAAATTTTGTCTTATAAAAACTATTTGCCAAAGAAAGATTCTCGGAATCAGGGAGGGAAAAACCCCCCAAAAACTTTGTGAAAGTATTTGAACTGCAGTATTTACAGATCTCACTTAAAAATGGAATTGAGTAATTCTTGTTTTTAATCGAATTTATTCTGAGCATATGAAGTACCTCTGTTTGTTTATTTATTTATTTATTTTGAGACAGAGTCTCGCTCTGTCACCCAGGCTGGAGTGCAGTGGCGCTATCTCGGCTCACTGCAAGCTCCGCCTCCTGGGTTCACGCCATTCTCCTGCCTCAACCTCCTGAGTAGCTGGGACTACAGGTGCCCGCAACCACGGCCAGCGAATTTAATTTTTTTTTGTATTTTTAGTAGAGACGGGGTTTCACCATGATCTCGATCTCCTGATTTTGTGATCCGCCCGCCTCCGCCTCCCAAAGTGCTGGGGTTACAGGCGTGAGCCACCACGCCCAGCCGTACCTCGGTATATTTAGAAAAATACTTTTTTCAAAAAATACTATGTTCTACAAAAAAAGTTAATTAAATTTTTAACTGTTTCAAAAATTTTAACCATAAAAATAAATGATATAGAAACCTCTTGGCAATTATTTAAAAATTAATCATAATTAGATCAGTTTGAAATGTAATTTGCTTTTAAGGAAAATGCTCTGAATATTAGAAACAGCTAGGCTCATTAATTCATTAGAGAACGGGAACATATAGTACTAAATTACACTTTGGGTTATCTTTTAATATTCATAAGGACAACATACTTTAGTCAGTCAATAAAACTTATCAATTGTGTTCATTTTATTATACCTTTTCAATCTAAAAGAATTTCAGGTTTTGAAATTAAATATATTATCACCTCAATCACATCTTTGTCTTATTTGCGTGGAGTAAGAGAGTGCAAGAGGTCTTGGCTCATATTACAAAATAGAGGATTTTCCAGAAAGAATCACAATTTATCACTTAGGAGTACTCCCTTCCTTGACCCTTATCTACCCTACTCTCTTTTTCCTGACTCCACAGATGATCTCCTGATCTCCCCTCATATTTACTTATTTCTGATAAAGATTCTGTCAATCAGTGCATATACTTTTTAAAATATTTTCCCCCACGCAATATGTTTAACTTCTCTATTTTTTTTAATGTGTGCATGTGTGTAAGTTTATGAATCTTTTGATTGAATAGAGGTGGAGATTGTGGGCATGGCTTACAAACAAACAGTCATGTTGAATGGTCATTGTTGTGCTGGATTTAAAAATTAGTAGAGAATCTATACCATAACAAAAGTGAGTTTTTCCTTCATACATTTATCTTGGTCTTTTCCCCAAGCATACTTCTTTTACTTCTAGCATCTGGTTTCTCCATTCATTTCTATGCCTTCTGCAACATTTCAAATACCTCCAGATGTTTCATTAGTATGAAGAATATAGAAGAGAAATTCTCATTAATTATAACTAGCCCTTTTTATTTCATACGTGAAGAAATCTCATTTTAATTTAAATGTATTAAATACAATTCTAACAAACGGGGTTAGTGACAATAGAGTAAAAAACACAGCTTCAAAGTTAGTCAAAAAGATTTTACAAGTATGTAGCATAATTTAAAAATTACGTTGAATTAAATGATATCTCAGCAACTTGAAGCATTGCAAGGAATGGTTATAATATTTGATGTATTAACATATAATTATGAAAGGATTATGATTATTACAATTCATAATTATTTTTGATGAGAATTATTGTATTTTGTAAGTACTATGGCTTTTAATGTTGTAATCTTGAGAAAAAAATTTAGACTAAATTACATTTTGCAAGAAAATATCAAATAACTCATACAAACCTATACAACAGAAAAATAATTTAGACAGAGTATTGACTAACATTTAAAAATCTTATGCTACTCTTAGAAATGTGCATATATTTCATAATGGCTTGCTCCTGAATTTTGCCAAATAATAATGTAGGTAAAATAGGACTTTAATAAATTATTTCTCATAGAATATCTTTCAATATAGTAGTCATGTATTTGTACTAATATGGAATTTCAAAAGAGTGAAAAGTTTTTTTAAAAAATCTAAAAGCTATTTTTTATACTTCCACTCTTCCCTAATTTGTATTTAATGCCAAAAATGATTTTAGATAAAAATGCTAAATGTTATCAGCATTTATGTACGGGACAATCTTCTTTCCCATTTATATGAGTTTCAAATGCAGTAGAGAAAGAAAAAGGAAGCAGTACTTCAGGTACATAATAGGGCCACAATAAAAAAAAATTAATAATCACAATCATGCAGGGAAAAAAATAACCAAAGTAGTGATGCTGTTCAATCTGTATCTTTCAAGTCTCTGGTTTCTCTCTGAATTTCAGACTGTGAGGCCATTCTGTCTTTCAGCTGAGCAATTACTCTCTCTAGGGGGTATGTTCACCTAGGGTCAAACCCTGCTGTGTGCATAGAGAAAAATCCCTATAGAGATTCTTCTTTCAAAAAGTTTTACTCTACTTTTTGAATAAAAAAACAAAACAAAAACAAAAAAAACTGACAGTTATCTCAAGAAGATTTTCAGAGGAAAATATTTGACCTATATTGCTTGAAAAATGTCACTTGAGGAAAAGAAATTAAAAAGTTATACTTCTCCAGGGTCTTTTTGAGCCCAAATAACTCACATTTTTGTGGGTTGTTAGAGTCACCTAGAATTCCTTTGAGGTTGTATGGACATTTGTCTTCCAGATTAAGACAGAAAAAAATTCATGCAATATTTGTTGTTCTGTAACTAGTTTGTTTTACCTAGCATAATGTCCTCCAGGTTTATTCATGTTGTCACATATTGCAGAATTTCTTTCTGTTTTATGGCTGAGTAGTATTTCACTGTGTGTGTAGACCACATTTTCTTTCCCCTTTTATGAATGAATGTTTAGGTTATTTCAACATCTTGGCTAGTGTAAATAATGCTGCAATGGACATGAGAGTGTAGATATCTCTTCAAGATCCTTACTTCAGTTCTTTAGGTAAATACCCAGACATGAAATTACTGGATCATATGGTATACCTATTTTTAACTTTTTGAGGAATGCAGAAATGTATCTATATATAATTGGACTTTGGCATATCAATTCTTAGGTATGCTCTTAGTAATTTAATGTCACAATACTAGTGTTATTGCAGTAATTAAATCAAAATTATGTAAACTCAACATGTAATTTAACAGAAGTCTTCTTCCTCACACTCTTAGCACTGCTCCACATTGAAAGCCTACAGTGAGAAAAATTAAAAAGATAGATTCGGTCATGTGCTTCTCTTTGTCTTCTCTTTGTCTAGGCCATTGAAAGCCTATAGTGAGAAAAATAAAAAGGATATACTAGGCTACATGCTTCTCTTTGTCTTAACTACATAATCCCATTGTCCCTCTAGGTTTCAATATCATCCGACTAGGTAACAGTTGCAGGGAAGTAGGAATTTTTATTGGTGAGTAGATTTGTAATCCCACACTGAAACCTTTTTGGATGAATATACTGACAATTGCCGACTTTTTGCTTTTGTTCACTTTTTGTGACTTCAGAATTTTTGGATGATGGAGGTAGTCTGAATTTGAAACACAAATGCATTTGTAGGCTAGCCTATGGTAACCTATTCCTAGTCAAGAATTTGTTCCCTTCACTCAGCACTAGTTTTCCAGGAGACAAATTCTCTTTGTAAGCCATTTTGCAGGATGAATTCATATCTAATTCATCCTCATATGATTTTGTAGACTTTTGTGGTCCATGTTCCCATGTGAAAGTATTTATTTCACACTGAACTTTGGATAAGATCTAGAATTGACTCCTTCTTCCACAATTTCAAGTGGTCTTCAAAAGAGAAACATATTCTTTAGTGTAAAGCAAATGTTTCAAAGGTAAAATGAAGGTTAGAACTACGTCTCCTCTCAGCATTCACATTCACATTTTGATTTTCATTTTGGCTTCTGAGAATCTTTAATTTTGGGCTCTAAGAATTTTTATCTATTTGACAGGTGTTTTCTCTCTCTGTCTCTCTCTCTCTCACTTTTCTTCCATCCCTCCCTTCTTATCTTTTCCTGTCTCCATCTCTACATCTGTCATCAACCTACTACATTTTAATTATATTTAGTGATGATGTTTGTGATAAAATTAACAGGACAATTCTAAAAGATATGGAATTCTTTTGCTCTGTTGCCGTAATACATTTTGGAATCAATCTGGATTCTAACAATAGAATCAGATAATTCATATTTCAACTTATTATTTATGAATATTCTATAGAATATATGTGATAGGATAAATCAATGCTGGCTAAACACTATTTTAAATTCAACCCGTATCTCTTTTTCTGTATAATTTCATCCACTCTTGAAGAAAATAACATGTTCATTTTTCATTTTCATGAAATTTGAGTAAAATTACATAGAGGCAGATTTAAATAAGAGTACCTGCTCAATGTTTTGAGAAGTGCCACATTTAATTTAGCAAATGTTGGGAAAGGTAATTCTGAAAATCACAGTACTCTTATAAACTTTGTTAGACTATTATATAAGACTAGAACTCTCCTCCCACAAAATTATACTTCAAATTTTCTTTGTTCGTGGCCTTAAGAACAACCATGTAATCAGTGCCAGACTTTTCAAATCAGCCTATTTGTTACAAACTAGCCAAAGGGCAATTATTTGTACCAGTAAATGGTTAAAAATGACTATTTCTATACTTAGTAATACTGATATCAAGTTCTACACCATCCCTAAATTTTAGTAACATAGCCAACCTATAAGACTATCCTTAATCTCATGATACGAAGATGGCTTGGAAAATGAATAACAGTTTCTTTGTGAAAATTAAAATATGCTTAATTTTGGTTTATTCAGGACAGTAGGATATGTGACAGACTAAATGATCTATATAGCCCCAAAACACTAAATTAGCTTGCAGCAATGTAACACAATTGCTCAGCATTGCTCAGATCCTTGACTCTGCTTTAGTGTTTATAAACAAATTTCACTATCTGCTCAATTCTGGTGCAAACATTGCTGATACGATGCCGTGATAAACTAAACCTTGTTCATCAATATCTCATGGCTTGTCAAACATCAAATTATGGTGTAAAAGCACAATTAATTTTATGTCAACTCATGGTTGTCTTCATAGAAGGATTAAGAATGTGAACTAACTATATGAAGAGATAGCATTGTTGTCACAGATTTGGTGTGTTTTCTTACTCTTATGCTGTTGGGTTAGAAAGTGGAGAATGGTTAGATTTGGAGATTGAGAGAAAATGTCATCAACCAAGCTGCTTTGACTTTTCTCCTGCTTTTGACTTTTTTACCTCCTAATCTTTATCACTTGGGACTGTTTCTAATAATTTTATGTTATTATTAGATTATTATTTTAATTTTATATTTGAATCAGATTAAAATAAACTCAGAGTCATTCAACTGGAAGGAAAAGGCAAATTAAATGAGAAATTGATCATTCTATTCATGATGACAGAAGAAAGCAAAATTATGAAGATGGCAATCTATGATATTATAAGGTTTTTCTCTTTTTCTCTATCTTTTTCTTTTAGGTAAGTATTCAGGCACAAAGTTAGTGACTCATTTATCATTTTTTTCTTAGTTGTGGCTGTTAATTCACTCTGGTACTATATTAACAGATGATAGTCTCTAATGTTTATTTGTATTTTAAATGCTTAAGAATTGAAAATTTTGATTCAATATAAAAATGAGAGTTTTTGAAGCAACAGGCCCAATCAATAGTATTAAGTACACCCTCCCCATATATAACAAGGTAAAATCTATGAATCAAAACATAAGTGGATTTACACAGACTGGGAGAAAATCTTTACATTCTATACATCGGACGAAAAACAAATATCCAGAATCTACAGAAAACTCAAACAAATCAGCAAAGAAAAAAAAAAAAAAAACCAGTCCCATCAAAGAGTGGGCTAAGGACATGAACAGACAATTCTCAAAAGAAGATGTACAAATGGCCAACAAGCATATGCAAAAATGCTCAAGTTCACTAATTATCAGGGAAATGCAAATCCAAACCACAATGTGACACCATGTTATTCCTGCAAGAATAGCCATAATTAAAAAATCAAAAAACAATAGATGTTGGTGTGGATGCATTGAAATGGGAACACTTTTACACTGTTGGTGGGAATATAAACTAGGACAAACACTATGGAAAACAGTCTGGAGACTCCTTAAAGAAGTAAAAGAAGACCTACAATTTGATCCAGCAATCTCTCTACCAGGTCTCTACCCAGAGGGAAAGAAGTCATTATACAAAAAAGATACTTCCACACACAGATTTATAGTAATACAATTTGCAATTGCAAAAATATGGAACCAGCCCGAATACCCATTAATCAACAAGTATATAAGATAATGTGATACATAGATAGATAGATAGAGAGAGAGATAGATAGATAGATAGAATGTGAATGCCATTATTTTGTCCCTTTTCATGGCTGAGTAGTATGTGTGTGTGTGTGTGTGTGTGTGTGTGTGTGTGTGTATGTATATATATAATTAACGGGGCAATTCTAAAAGATATGTATAGATACATATCTATATATAGATATGTATATGTATGTGTCTATATACATATGTACATGTAATATCATATATGTATATGTATGTAATGTTTACATATATATCTATGTATATCTATATCTATATCTATATTTATCTATGTAGCAACCTGGATGGAATTGGAGATTATTCTAAGTGAAGTAACTCAAGAATGGAAAACCAAACATTGCATGTTCTCACTCATATGTGGGAGCTAGGCTATGAGGATGCAAAAGAATAGCGATACATTGAAATTTGGGGACTTGGGGGAAAGGGTAGGGGGTGGCACGGGATAAAATACTACACACTAAGTTCAATGTACACTGTTCAGGTGATGGGTGCACCAAAGTCTAAGAAATCACCACTAAAGAACTTATTTGTGTAACCAAAACCGACTGTTCCCCCAAAACCTATGAAAATAATTAAATTAAAAATTGAATGACATGAAATAAAACAAAACATAAGTGAGTTTAATTTTTAAAGCACCAGGAACATCCTGCATATGGAAAGAGATTCCATTAGATGATTTCAATTATATTAACTTTATTTATTTGTTCCATGATGCTCTTCTTTTATTTATGTGAATTAAATTTTCTGGCAGAATCATTTTCCTTCTACCTGAATAACTCTTTTAACATTTTTTTTTTCTTTTTTGCAGAGCAAATTTGCTGGTGATGGATTGCCCTAGTTTTTGTTCATATGAGAAAGCATTAATTTGCCATTTATTTTTAAAAGAATATTCTACTAGGTATAGAAGTGTAGCATGGCATTTTGTTTTGTTTTGTTTTTCTTTGAACATTAAATAGTTTGTTCTATTTCCTTCTTGCTTCCATGGTATATGAACAGAAGTCTACTGTAATACATATTTTTGTTTCTTTATAAATTCATACATTCTTTCTTTCCTCTGGCTTCTTTCAATATTTTCTCTTCATCTTTAATTTTCTGTAGTTTGAATGTGCAATTTCCAAATGTGGGGTTTTAAGATGTTTATTCTGCTTGATATTCTCTGAGATTCTTGTATCTGGTTTGGTGTCTGTTATTAATATTGTAAAGTTCTCAGTCATTATTACTTCAAATATTAATTTCTTATCTATTCTCTTTTTCTTCTTGTATTCCAATTACATATGTGTTATGGATTTAGATATTATTCAACAATATCTATTGATATTCTGTTATATTCTGAATATTCTATTCTATATTTTCATATGTTTTCCTTTTTGCATTTCAGTTGTAACATTTCAGTTGACTTATTTTCAGAGTCGCCGATCTTTCCTAGTTAGTGTCTAGTATACTGATCACCCTATGAATGTTAATTTGTATTTCCATTGTAAGATTTTTTATTTCTAGAGTTTCATTTTAATACTTTCATACCTTATTCATCTTTCTGAGTACATTCCCCATCTGTTCTTGCATGATACCTGCTTTTTACATTCATCACATTTGTTTTACATTTTTTGTCTAACATGACCAGTAGCTATGCCTTTTGACACGTCTTGCAATTTTTTCATTGAAAGCTAGATATGTCATATCAAGTAATAGAAACTGACATAAAAAGACTTCCAGTGTGAGTATTTATGTTAATCTAAGTAGGAATGGAGCTGTTTTTGATGTTTGTTGTAGCTACAATTCTTTTAGTGCCTTTGTTTTTGTCTTTCCTCTTGTTTGGGGGCTTTCCTAAGTAATTCTTCTTAGAAAGAGTCCATATTTTGCAAGCCTTTCAGCTCTAATTCACTTTTATTGGAATGGAACCCTACTGATGTGACAGTGGCATGTGCAGAAAGAGGATTATTCCATAATGTTCTGAATACATTTAATCCTTTGGCCAATCATATCTTGAGACCATGGCTTTGAGAAGTGCTTTTGTTCAGTGGTAAAGCACTTTTTTTTCTTTTCTTTTCTTCCTTTTTTTTTTTTTTTGTCTTTTTTTTTTTTTCATCTACTACTTCTTAGCTTGACTTCAGTTTCCAAATATATTTTCTTGAACTCCTGTTCCACACTGAATATATTCCCCCTTTCTCCTCCAAGTGAGACAGAAAAGCTGAGGAACTAGAGACAAAAGGTATTTCTTTCACAATTGTGTTCTGGTGATGCCATTTCTCTGGGAGAAGAATACTTCATTATAGAGAGAACTCTTTGAAGGTTTCACAATGATACTGTTTTCTTCCTTTTTCCAGAGTGACAAAGGGATCTTTCTGGGCCCTTCACCATTAAAACCTGGTGGAGATTCTGGGGGTAAAGCTCATGAAAATTTGCAAACCCTCCAAGATTAAGCTTTCAGGAGTTTCTCACTCTCAACTCAGTCTACACCCAAACTTCAGTAGGTTAAAACTCAAACTCCACAAAATTTGTGAAATTTTAATATAAATGCTTCTACCATTTTATGGCTTTAGTGACTTCTGCTACAGAGCTCCTGTTTATCGCTAGATGGGCTTGTCTCTTCAGATTTGGGGATGATAGTTTACTCTGTGACTTCGGTTCTCAGGTGGACCAGAAAAGTCATTGATTTTTCACATTGTCTATTTTTTCTAGTTGTAAGGACAAGAGTGATTGCTTCCAAACTCCTTACATGTCAGAAGTGAAAGAGAAACATTGTTTTATCTACTGTGATTACTAAACAAAACAAAAAACAACAGCAGAGAATTTAAATGCATTTGCTACTAAACAAAAGCATGTATTTATCTTCTTGTGTCTTACTCTCACTTGATTTTACAGATACTTTCTAGATAAAGTTAAGATAAAATTTATTGTTAAAATATGTAGATCTGAATATTACAGGGAAAGTTTGAGTAGACCAGCACAGCTGCAACTCATACTTTTTAAATAATAATTTTATGTTGAACAAACCAATTTTTGTTACATTTTGAAACCCCAGAATAGCACTATGTTTATCAACTACAGCAACTAATTGACCTATTGGAGATTACTCTCTCTATATATATAATTTATATGGAAACCAGTACTTAGGAATTAAAGAAAATTAGCTAAAGTATGCCTGTATTGTACTGCTATTGAAGTAGAAATTTGAATTGGAATAAATATGTTAAAAATGTGCCCTGATGAAGAATTATTTTAAAAAGATAGAATAAAAGTAAAGAGTGATTTTTGGGAAATGACAAAAATAAAAATGTATTACCAACTGTAATTATTTTCAGATTATTATGTCAGAAAAATATACCATTCTATATTCTTTTAAAAATCAGTGCAAGATAATTAATGATATTCTTCCAAAGTTTTTAAAAATCTTTACTATTTATTTTTTCTGAATTTTGGGGGGACATACTAGGTGTAAATATTTATGGGGTACATGAAATATTTTGATACAGGCATACAATTTGAAATAAGCACATCATGGAGAATGGAATATCCATCCCCCCAAGCATTTATCCATTGAGTTGCAAACAACTCTATTATACTCTTTATTTTAAAATGTACAATTAAGTTATTATTGACCATAGTCACCCTGTTGTGCTATCAAATAGTAGGTCTTGTTTATTCTTTTTTGTTGGTATCCATTAACCCTCCCCACCTTCCCACAACTCCCCATTACACTTTCCAGCCTCTAGTAACCACCCTTCTACTCTCCACATCCATGAATTCAATTGTCGTGATTTTTAGATCCCACAAATAAGTGAGAACATTCAATATTTGTCTTTCTGTGCCTGGTTTATTTCACTTAACCTAATTATCTCCAGTTCCATCCATGTTGGTGCCAATGAGTGAATATCATTCTTTCTTATGGCTGAATAGTACACCATTGTGTATCTGTACCACATTGTCTTTATCCATTCATTTGTTGATGGACACTGATATTGCTTCTAAATCTTGGCGATTGTGAATGGTGCTGCAACAAACATGGGAGTTCAGATATCTCTCTGATATACTGATTTCCTTTATTTGGATATATACCCAGGGTTGGGATTGATGGATCATATGGTAGCTCAATTTTTAGTTATTTGAGGAACCACCATACTGTTCTTCATAGTGGCTTCACTAATTAATTTACATTCCTACCAACAGCTTACAAGGGTTCTCGATTTTCCACATCATCACTAGCATTTGTTATTGCTCGTCTTTTGAATATAAGCCATTTTAGCTAGTGTGAGATGATATCTCATTGTAGTTTTTATTTGCATTTTTCTTATGATCAGTGATATTGAGGACCTTTTAATCTGCTTGTTTTCCATTTCTATGTCTTCTTTTGAGAAGTGTCTATTTTAATATTTTGCCCATGTTTTGATTGCATTATTAGATTTTTTTTTCCTATAGAGTTTTTTGAGATCCTTATATATTCTGATTATTAAGCAACAATTAATGGTATTTTTTACAATTGTCCTCATAAAAATAATTTTTGTTAGGCTTTTTTAATATACAAATTTTCTGTGCTTAAACTAGACACAAACTTTATATACCCAAATGAAAAGAACCTGATTGTATAAGTGCTAATAATTATAAATAAAACTCACAAAATTTCCAACTGCACAAAACAAACAGAGCTTTTAAATTTTAATTATTTTGATCTAATATTGTTTGTATCTTAAATCAATTTCTCTCTTCTTTCTTCACGGAAGCTTAAAGTATATAGTGTTATCTAAATATTTTGCATGATTACCCAGATGTAGACTAACCCAATTAGACAAATCATATTTTCAGGTTAGGGTCATGTTAATTGAAAAGGTGTTAGTAATTAAGTTAGATAATCCAAATAAACGTTTGCTTGAAATGCTGCTTCAAATATGCTTTTCACGGTCATGGTGAAATATCTGGGTATCTCATGGTGTTGACTTCTATCTTGATACCATAAAACTAGCTACTGTGATTTGAGCATTTGTTTCCCAAATGTCAAGTTGAAATTTGATCCCCAGTGTTGTGTTGTAGGGAGGTGGACTGAGCAGGTGGAGTTTGGCTCATAGGCAATAATCCCTTGGTGTCATCTTCACAGTAACGAGAGTTTTCACTGTATTTGTTCGAGGAGAACTGATTGTTAAAAAGAGCCTGGCTACCTCCCACCCCTCTCTCTCTTGCTTCCTCTCTTACTATGTGATCTCTGCACATGTCACCTCTCCTGCACATTCTACCATGAGTGCAAATGGCCTTAGGTCCCCACTGGAAGCAGATGCTGGTGCCATGCTGCATGTACAGCCTGCAGAACTATGAGCCAAACGAACCTCTTTTTAAAATAAATTACCCAGGCTCAGGTATTCTTTTATAGCAACACAAAATATTAAAGTATTAAAATTATCTTTAACTCATTATTAATAGAGGAATGGATTCGGTGTTTACAGCATATTTAAAGGAGAATCCAAAGAGCAAACACATTTATATATCAAGCATATTAAAATAAATTACAAATACTTGCAATAGTGGCTTTTTTCTAAGTTTGGGAGATGTAAAAGTAAGTCTATTTATAGAACAAAAATGTTCACATATGACTTGCCATTGTTTTCTTCAGTATAATTAGCTTTAAAATATCCCAAAGTCAATGAAAGGCTAGAAATGACTAAGCCAGGAGGGTATCCTTGCTCCAAACAATGATTATTTTTCCATTGAGACATTGTACAGGGAAATAAATATTATTTTCACCATTTATAAAGGAATAAGGGACATTTTCCCTTTGTTCTTCATTTTTTTGGAGTGTTTCCTTGGAGACAGTGAATCTGACTCTAACATTTGAAATGAAGATAAATCTCTTTAGGAATTATTCCCAGTCCCTAGTTTTTACAAAGTCAATTTATTGCTAAGTTTGCAGGTCAAATAACCTCTAAATATATAAACACATTCTACCAGAATTAGCTCAGATATCTCTTAGTACAAAAGACTATCAGGAGGTACACACTGTCTGTATCTTGAAGAGATAAGAGAAGTTTTCATTGTTCTTTATTCTGCTTTACTACTTAAATTTATGTGATACTCTATACATTTTTGTATTTGCTTTCAGGCTATCACACATGCATGTAAATCAGTTAACCTTTATGCAGTAATAAATTGTTTCTCTGTCTCTTTTCTATGTTGCTATAGAAGGGTCTTTTGTTGTCAAGTGTGTTTTATTTTCCTGATAAAACTCAGTAATCAGTTTTGCTTACTTTACACTTTCTTATATTTCTCAGTTGACACATATGCTCTAGGTATTGTTACTATTTTTATTTATTTATTTATTTTGCGACAGGATCTCACTCTGTCACCCAGGCTGGAGTGCAGTGGTGTGATCATGATTCACTGCGGCCTCCATCTCCTGGGCTTAAGTGATCCTCCCTCCGCAACCTCCCAGCAGCCAGGACTACAGTTGTGCATTATCACACCCAGCTAATTTGTGTTTACTAATTGGTAGAGATGGAGTCTCCCTATGTTGCCCAAGCTGGTCTATAACTCTGGGCTCAAGAGATCCTCCCTCCTAGTCCTCCCAAAGTGCTGGGATTACAGGTGTGAGCCACTGCACCTGGACGGCATTACAATTCTTTAAGTGTCTTTAAAAACAAGATAAAGGTTCAGAGCAGTATCCATGGGTCCACTTTAGCTAAATTCTTATTGTGAAATAGTTTTTTAAAAGTTCATTTACTCTGGTGTTATTTTTAATTAACAATATTCTTATTTATACACAATTTTCTTGTTAGGTAGCTTAAAACTATTTCCTCTAATTAAGATATTTAAATATATTTATCCAGAAATATATATACTAAACTCCTATATCTTACATCTTTTTTCTAGTCCATAATGATTTGTTTACAAAAATAACCAAACATTTTATTTGACTTTCACTAACTTCTTTATATCATTTATACTTTAAAATAAAGTGCCTACCTATCCTTAGTTGTAAATTTTCACTTTTAAGCTCTTTTCTGAATAGTTACTTTATACCCATCCCTTTCAAATTTATTGAGTTGAATGTTCAGTTGCCTACTATTTATGTTAAATGGAAGGCATATTTAGATACTTTTCCTAGGAAACTTTTTTTTTTTTCAAAAATTAAAATAATTTTTTTGGAGAAAAAATGGTGTGAGCTGGCTAAATAGAACTCTCCAGTGAACATAACCCCTGCAGGAACACCAAATTGAACAACTCTCCAGACCAGAAAACACCTTCATAAGAACCAAAAATTGGATGAGTGACAACAGTATCTGGTTTTAACATTATATCAAGAAAAGAGGCAATGAAGATGGTAGGAAAGACAGTCTTGAATTGCTGACACCACCCTTCCCCCATCCTCCGACACACAGTGTGGTGAGGAGAGAGAATCTTGTGCTTGGGGAAAGAGAGTGTAATGATTGTGGGACCCTGCATCGAAACTCAGCACTGCCCTGTCACAGTGGAAAGCAACACAAGGCAGAAGTTGGCTGGGACTCATAGAGGAAGCATTTAGATCAGCTCTATCCAGATGGAAATCATTGATCTCAGGGCTCAGAACCTGAGTTTTTGCAAGCCTTGCCACCATGGGCTATAGTGCTCTGCGGTTTAAAATAAATATGAAGGGCAGTCTAGGACACAAGTTAAAATAGTTTATATCCAAAAGGCAGGCAGTAACAATGCTACCAAGGATGTGGAGAAAGGGGAAGCCCCATACACTTTGGTGGCAATATAAATTAGTAAAGCCACTATGAAGAACAGTATGGAGGTTCCTCTAAAAACTAAAAATAGAACTACCATATGATCCAGCAATCCCTCTACTAGGTATATATCCCAAAGAAAGAAAATCAGTGTATCAAAGATAGTATGTGCACCCTCCCTTCATGTTTATTGCCACACTGTTCACAATAGACAAGAGTTGGAGCAACTTCTGTGACCACCAGCAGAGGAATAAATAAAGAAAATGGGATTCTTATACAAAAAGAGTACTAATCAGCCATAAACAAGAAGAGGATCCTGTCATTTGCAACAACACGTATGGAATCGGAGCATATGGTGTTAAGTGAAATAAGCCAGGCACAGAAAGACACACTTCTTCCCATGTTCTCATTCATTTTGGGGGGCTAACAATGCAAACAATTGAACTCATGGAGATAGTGAGTAGAAAGGTGGTTGTCACAGGCTGGGAGCGCAGTACAGAGAGCGGGACAACAGGGATGGTTAATGGGTACAAAATACAGTTAGAATGAATAAGATTGAATATTTCATAGCACAACAGGATGACTACAGTCAGCAATAGTTTGTTGTACATTTTGAAAAACTGAGGAAATACAATTAGAATGTTTGTAACATGAAGAAATTATGAATACTTGAGGTGGTAGATAACTCATTTACTCTGATGTGATTATTACACATTGTATACTTGTATCAAAATATCTCATGTGCTGCATAAATACATAAACCTGCTATGTACCTGTAAGTTTTTTTTTAAGCCAACTTAAAAAATGCTTTAAAAGTATACCAACAAATTTTATAAGCAATATTATTCAATAGTCATCTGGTAAAGCAACCTGTAATTATTATTTGGTGTTTATGCCCAACTATGTAAAAGTACTTCTTTCTTTAATGAAAAAAAAAAAAAAAACTCTAATATGTGCATATTTTCAGTTCAAATGTATTATTAAATTCTGGGACAATTGCCTTGACATGATAAAACATGGCCTCAGATATTTTATATTTTTTACATTTGTTGATATTTTGAAGAAGGAAATGTATAATTTTTTAAAAATTACTAGTCTGTAACTATATGTAACTTGAAATCAAAAAAATTAATGACATTAGTTCTAATCAGTACTTCTGAATTTGTTTTAATTTTAAAATGTCATTTATAGCAAGTGTTTGGGTTAAAATATCTTATTGATAGGGTTGAGTCTGTCAAATGTCCTTCACATTGATTTTAAAAAATTTAAATGTTTATATATAAATGTATATATCCAATATAACCTGAAAACTAAACATTAATGAGAGTTATAGCTGATAGGTATATTAAGAAAGCTTTGATAGCATAAATTGCTTGCCTGTCATTTAGCAATTTTTGAACTGAATTATTGTCTAAATAGTTTCAATATGTGTTTTATTTTATGAATTTAACAAAATTCTTTTTTTTCTTGATTTAGCTAGTTTTAATAGAGTGTTTTCTTATCAGACATTTACTTATCTTCTAAAACTCCATTCTTGCAAACTGTTTGGAGGGATTTGTTTTTATTTTTATTTCGTAATATAGCTCATGTATCTAGAATAACCTGTTACATTTATTATTTCATCATCATAAATTGGCTTATATTTCATATGCTTGCAGACATATAGAATAATCAAAAACAACAAAATTATATGTATATACATATGCATACACACATATGTAAAAAATGTATGTTTTTTATGTTTTGCCTTTTATTAAACGTTTTGCCTTTTATTAAATCTCACTTTGCTCTCCCTCATTCTTTTCAGGGAGACATACTTTTTAAAAATTCTACTCCTGGCTCCTTACAAAATTAACTATCCTTTAAAGTTTATTTATTAAATTTATAGAGTCAGGTTTGAAAAATTGTTTTATTTCATCCTGTATGCAACGAGGTGTTTTTTATATTTTTATTTTGCATCATCTGTGAATATTTAGAGCCAAATTTTTATGGTCTTTATGGTTTTATTCTTGCTATATTATCTCTGTCTAGAATGTTTATTTATGTACATAATTATTAAATAAGATTTACATAAAAAGTTGAGCCATTTATTTTAGAATTAATTCAAAGCTCTTTGGACATAATTTTATTCTAAGGCTTTGTTGTTCTTAAGTTCTTAATTTTAATTCCTCTCACTGTGATTTAGAATAAAGGGATATTTCTTGAAGAATTGAAAACTCTGTCAGGCATGGTTTGTTTTTACTGAAATTTGCCCAGAATATAGTGTACGCTATGAATCTTCATAAACAGATATTTCAAGCTAAGATATTTATTTATTTTTATTAACATAATAATATACATACCTTTAGGATAAAATACTACCAGGAAGCTTTAGAATAAAATATAGAAGCCATTTCTTGTACTCTACCATTTTTGCTATGCGAATAATACGGTATTTGATATTTTTGCATTCCTTGTAACTTTTACTTCTATTTTCCAATAATATGTTTGATAATTGTTCCTTGTGCTTTGAATTCTTAACCATATTGACTGCAAACAATAAGTAACAGGTAGTGTTTCTGAAACCATCCAGTGCTGTTTCTCACCTATAAAAAAACTTTCCTTATATTTAATTAATTATTTACTGTACTAACTCATCACCAAAATGCTTAATACACAGTGTCTTTAGCATAGTGTAAATTATCTATAAACCTCATGATTTTTTGAAAATGTGTTTACTGTACTTCTCTAGCCTCTTTTTTCATTTGAGGCTTTTATTATTAGCATAGCGGAGGTTTTCCAACCTAAAGCAAGCTCAAACCCCAGAAGTGCTGCCATAAACTCACCAGGAGGGGCAAAAACTAGGACTTGAGTCTTCACTGCTAACCAGATATCTTAACAACCAGAATTCTTTTTATCTCAGAAGAAATATAAGTTCAAATAAATACATTATTTGTCATGTAACTAAAAGCAAGCACAGTGAACATCTCAAGGTAATCCAACCTGATATTGAAATTATGAAGCAAGAATAATTTTATAAAGAACAAATCAGAGATTCAGAAAATAGACAAATAGGAATTGGTATAAAAAACTCAGTGGATGATTTGAGAACAGAATGGTTGCCAAAATTAAATTAATAAACTGGAAGATAGGTAGATAATCTTATCTGGATGATATCGATAAGCAAAAAGGATGGAAAAATTTAACTAAAAAACAAATGTAGGATAAGTATATATCACAAAAACAGATGTGAAATAGGTCAACTGCTTTCCAAAACTTTTGCCTATTAAAAATCGTCTCTCATCTGCGGAGGACATGTGTGCACGTATCTCCCTCAGCCAGGAACGGCCACTGTTGCCCTCCTTCGATGAAGGTGCTGCCGTATCTTCCAATCCTATGGGTGTCTAATTCTGGAGCCATGGCAACCCCAATAGTGCTCAAACTCCAAACCCAGGCTCTGTGGCTACACTAGGCTTACCCACATCTTAAGTATTGGAACCATCATCACAGTGAGCTAATTTGCACTCTGAGCTCTGGAACCAAGCTCTTGCTACAAGTGACTGTGCTCCAGATACTGGCTCAGCTGCCGTAGAAAGCTAGGCCCCACTCATCCCAATCTCAGAGCCACTGTAAACATGTGTACACCTATGTTCCCATACTCAGCTTCCTGGCCACTTCACAAGCAACTGTGCTTCACAAACTGTTACCAATGTGACAGCAGGATGCCTGCATCCAATCACCAGCACAGCTGCCCTAGACAGCTTGACTCTGTCTCCAATCTCATAGCCATTCTAACTCCGTGAATGCCCATACTTTCAATGCCCCAATTACTTTACAAGCATTCATGCCTTGCATTCTGTTACCAACAGAGCAGCACGGGTGTCTATACACCAGGCACCAATGCCATTACGCAAATCCCAGAGCCGTAGGCCTTCCATGCATACCCATACTTCAGGTCTTAGCTGTGTGGCTGATCTATAAGCACCAGTCATTCATCAGACACTAATGCTGCCTCCACCATGATCAGGTCCACAAGCCAGATCATTGTTAAGAGAAATGACCCCTCTCAGACACAACTTTGCTCGTTTAAGGAGAAGAAACCAAACGTACCTTAGCAGTCACCACCACCAAAGACTCTAACAACTCTCACAGTCACTGTGAATATCCATAGCATTTGTGATTGAAGATTCCTACAAACTCTGTGTATACCACCTCAGTTCATGGAGCTGCAGAGACACCACAAAGGGACCCCCTCACTGGTGCCAGAACCGCTGCACTCCGCCTTGAAAATGTCTTTACACCTCCAATAGGGAAAAATCTTCCTCAACAAAACTGCTGCATCGTGTCTGCAAAAGGTGACAGCTCCACCAAATATGCAGACATCAACATAAGACAACAAAAACATGAAAAACACAAGGAGACATAAAACCACCAAAAGAACCCAATACTCTCCCAGTACCTAACTCAAAGAAATGAACATAAACTAATTACCAGGAATTCAAACTCATTGTTTTAGGAAAGTTCAGGGCCATCAAGAAAACACAGTGAAACAATTAACTGATATCAAAGAAACAATAAAAGACCAAAACTAGAAACTTAACAGAGATTGAAATTATATTAGAAAATCAAAAATTCTGGAACTGAAAAATACAATGAATAAAATGAAAATAAAATGAAATAAATGAGTCTCAATAGCAGAATTGGTAATTAGAAGAAAGAACCTGTAAACTCGAAGACAAGTTCTTTGACAGTATGCAGCCAGAGGAGAGAAGAGAAAAAAAATTAGAAGAAATAAGGAAGACTTACAGAAAGCTTACAGAATTTATGAGATATCATCAAAAGAGCAAATATTTGAGTTATAAGAGTTCACGTAAGAAAAGAGAAAAAAATGGTAAAAGATTATTTAAGAAATAATAGCAAAAAACTTTCTAAATCTTGGGAATCCTAGAAATATTTGGGAATTAGAAGCTCAGAGTTCTCCAGTAAGACTAAATTTAAACAAGACTAGCACATATTATAATCAAACTGTCAAAAATGAAAAACAAAGGATTGTGAAATTGCCAACAGAAAAGAAGCAAATCACATATAAGAAATTTTCAATAAGGCTAGTAGCAGATTTTTGGCAGAAACCTTACAGACAAGGAGAGGGTTGTATGCCATACTTCAGTGCTAAAAAAAAAAAAAAAAAAAAAAAAAAAAAAAAAAAACTTTACCTAGCAAAGCTGTCCTTTAGAAATGAAGAGGAAATAAAGTCGATTCCAGACAAACAAAAACTGAGGGAGCTTTTCAATCTCAGACCTGTTTTACAAGACATGCTTGAGGTAATTCTTGAAGCTAAAAAGAAATAAAAGGGAAGAATGATAATTAGTAATGTAAATATATATGAAAGTATAAAACTCACTGGTAAAGGTAAGTATGTAGTCAAATTCAGAATATTCTAATACTGTAATTGTGGTGTATAAAAATCAATTATATTTAGCATAAAGGTTAGAAGACAAAAGAAATAAAAATAATAGCTGCAGTAATTTAAGGGTTATACAATATAAAAAGTTGTAAATTGTGACATCAAAAACATAAAATGTGTGTGTGGAAAGAGTAAAGTAATGGAGTTATTTTATGAGATTGAAGTTAAGTTGTTATCAGCTTAAACAGCCTATTAAAATTACGTTTCCTGAAGGCCTCATGGTAACTATACAGCAAAATCCTAAAATAGATACAAAAAAGTTAAAATGTAAGGAATCAAAGCATACCACCAGAGAAAATCACCACCTCACAAATGAAGGCAGGGAGAGAGAAAACCAGGAACAAAGGATCTACAACACTACCAGAAAACAATTAACAAAATGACAGTAAGTCTTCAGCTATCAATAATCACCTTGAATGTAAATAGATTGCATTTCTCAATCAAAAGGCACAGGCTGAATAGATTTGAAAATCACACATAGAAGCAATAACCTCTATCAACAACAACAAGACAAAAACAGGACCCCTTTATATACCCTCTATAAGAAACTCACATCCTCCGTAAGGTCAAACGTAGAATGAAAGTAAAACAATGGAAAAATATTTTCCATGCATATGGAAACCAAAACAGAGCAGGAGTAGCTATACTCATGTCAAACAAAATAGACTCTCAGTCAAAAACTATAAAATGAGATAAAGAGGTTATTATAGAATGCTTATGAGGATCAATTCATCAAGAATATATAACAATTATAAATATATATGTATCCAACATCAGAGCACCTTAACATATCAAGCCAAATATTAATAGATCTGAAGAGAGAGATATACTGAAATACAATATTAGTAGGGAACCAACACTCAATTTCTGAAATAAAAAGATCATCCAGACAGAAAATCAATAAGGAAACACTAGACTTGAACAACACTTTAGATCAAATGGACCTAATGAACCTACACTAATCATTCTGCCCAGCAGCAGCAGAATAAAAATTATTCTCAAACACACATAGAATTTTCTCCAGGATAGATTATATGTTAAGCCACAAAATAAGTCTTAACAAATTTCTAAAAAATTGATATCATATTGTTTCCTTTCTAACTGCAATGGAATAAAACTACAAATCAATCATAGGAAAATTTTTGAAAAAATTACCTATGTCTGAAATAAACAACATGCTCTTGTACAACTAATAGATTACAAAAGAAATTCAACAGGAAATTTTTAAATATCTTGAGACAAATGAAAATGGTAATGCAACATGCTAAAATGTATGGGATGCAGAAAAAATAGTTCTGAGGGAACTAATGGATATTTATGCTAATAAATGTCTACATCAAAAAAGAAAATGTTCCCAAATAAACAATCTAGCATTGCAGCTCAAGATACTAAAGAAGAGCAAATTAATAATAAGGAAGGAAGGAAGGAAGAATATAATAAAAATCAAAGCAGAAATAAATATAGAAGAAAGGATATAAAAATCAAAGCAGAAATAAATGAAAGGGAAACTAAAAAACAATAAAAAAGGTCAACAATACTGAACTGGTTTTTGAAAAGATAAACAAACTGACAATTTTTAGTTACACTAAGAAAGAAGACTCAAAAACAAACATCAGAAATGAAAAAGGAGATATTACAACTAATATAGGTGAGTATCACAAAAATACAAAGGACTGTGCAACAACTTTGAGCAATTTTATGCTAACAAATTTGATAACCTGAAAGAAATTATGAAGCACACACAATTTACCAAAACTGAATTATGAAGACACAGAAAATTTGAACAGACCATGAATGAGCAGGAAGATTAAAACAATGATTAAAAAAATATTTCATCAAGGAGAAGCCCAGGACCTCATGGGTTCAATGCTAAATTATATCAAACATTTAAGGGAAAACTAATGCCAATCTGTCTCCAACACTTCCAAAATATAAAGGAGAGAATACTCCTAAATTTGCTTTATGAGACCAGCATTCCATGATAACAAACCATTCCATGATAAGAAAGCCAGATAAGGACACTACAAGAAATGAAAATTACCAGCCAATATTCTTGATAAACATAGATTCAAATATTTTTCACAAAATACAAGCAAATTGAATTCAATAATACATTGAATTAATAATGTACCATATGAAGAGAAATTTATCTGTAGGAAGTAAATGTGAAACACCACACTAACTGAATGAAGAATAAAAACCATATAGTCACTTCAATGGATGCAGAAAAGCCACTGAGCAAAATTCAACATTTTTCCATGATAAAGTTACAACAAATTAGTTTTAGAAGGAGCGTACCTCAATACAATAAAGAACATATCTGACAATCCCATAGCTAACATCTTACTCAGTGTTAAAGTTAAAAACTTTTCTCTAAAATCAAGAACAAGACAAGAATGCCCACTTTTACTGCTTCTAGCCAATATAGTCCTAGACTCTATAGCAATTAAGCAAGAGAAAGAAGTAAATGATGTCACTGAAATCAGAAAAAGAAACGTTAAATTGTTTCTGCAGACACCGTGATCTCATATATAAAGATTTCTTTAATTCCACCAGAAAAAAATGGTTAGAACTAATAAATTCAGTGGGTTGCAGGATATAAAATCAACATATCAAAAACAATTGAGATTTTTTTCACTAACTATCTGAAAAAGAAATTTTAAAAAACTCCATTCACAATAGCTACAAAAAATTGAAATACTTAGGCAACAATTTAACCAGATTTGAAAGGCCAGATTTCAGATTTACACTGAAAACTATAAAACATTGATGAAGGAAATTGAAGACGACCCAAACAAATGGAAAGAGATCCTTGGTTCATGGATTGAAGGTGTTAATGTTGTTGAATTGTTCGCACAACCCAATAATAAATAACAAACTAACTTTAGCTTACTGTAACATTTTTACTTTAAAACATTTTAATTTTTAAAAACCTTTTCGATTCTTTTATAATATTTAACTTAAAGTCACACACGTTGTTCAACAATACGGAAATATTTTCTTTCTTTTGATCTTTATTTTACAAGCTTTTTCTATTTTTCAAAACTTCTATTTTAGTTTTACTTTTTAAGCATTTTTGTTAAAAACTAAGACACAGACACAAACATTAGCCTAGACCTAAACAGGGTCAGGATCATCAGTATCACTGTCTGTCTTTCACTTCCACATTTTGTTTCACTGGAAGGTCTTCAGAGGCAGTAACACACATGGATCTGTCATTTCCTATGCTAACAATGTATTCTTGTGGATACCTCCTGAAGGAACAGCCAGGGGTCATTTTACAGTTAATTTTTGTTTTCAATAAGTAGAAGAAGTACACTGTAATGTAATGATGAAAATTATAGTATAGTAACTCCTAGGCAATACGAATTTTTCAGTTCAATTATAATCTTATGAAATCACTGTGGTATATATAATCTGTCTTATTGAAACATTGTTTGGGGGTGCATGACAGTACTCAAATATCCTTATTGCTCTTAATCTGCCACTAATAAAACATTTCTAACTGTCAACTGTACTTTAATGATTTTTAAGAGTTAAACCACTTGGTGTTTTTATAGTTTACTTAACCTGCCTCACATCTCACATATTGAAATTAATTATAAAATGGTTTATTATTATTATTATTATTATTATTATTATTATGGAGTTGGAGTCTGGCTCTGTCACCCAGGCTGGAGTGCAGTGGTGCAATCTCGGCTCACCACAACTTCCACCTCCCGCGATCAAATGATTCTCCTGCCTCAGCCTCCCGAGTAGCTGGGATTACAGTCATGTGCCACCACACCCAGCTAATTTTTGCATTTTTGATAGAGACAGGGTTTCACCATGTTCGTCAGGCTGGTCTCAAACTCCTGACCTCAGGTGATCTGCCGACTTTGGCTTCCCAAAGTGCTGGGGTTACAGGTGTGAACCACTGCACCCAGCCTATTTTTTAATGTTATAGAGTTTTTTTAAAAAAATCTCCATTCTTAGTAAATATTAGAATATACTAATAAAAATATACTTATTTTGCTTTCAATTCAGGTAAAAGGAAATTTACCATTCTGAGCAGTGTTTTAAAGTGAATGTGGGTAAATACAACAACTATAACTGATTCAATAATCAATTTGTCACAATTTTCCACCTTTATATGCGCTTGCTCCACAGGTACACTTGAGCTGTGCCCTGGAAAAACAAATGTTTGCAGTGTTGCTGTGAAGGACCTTTCCAGAAGTAGCAAATACTGTGTCTTGTACAAATGCCTGAAACTTGCTATTTTTTCCTGTACATCAGTCAGACTTCTAAATGCAAATATTTGTCTGAGATCTGTCTCTGACCACCTAAGTGATTACTTGCAAGGAAGTCTGAAAGTGCCATGGGTTTAACCAATGATTAATGTAATTTGGTGGATAAACAATCAAGTTACCTCTTTCTCAGATAACATCACAAACAGTAGAAGGCAAACTGGCGGAAGAAAATACACTGGACAAAGCATTATGCTTTGTCTTTGAGAATTTTCAGGGGTAGTGAATTCTAAGAGTAGTGAAGTAAGTACTTTTTTTTTTTTTTTAAGTTATTATGATGCTGAGGAGTGGGGCCTTGGAGAGTCAAGTAAGCCAAATAACAACTAAAGGGACAGTGTGAAAGTCAGATGGGCTTTATATAAGCATTGAAAGATCTCTCCTTGAACAGCCAGAGAGCCAATTGTGATAGAAAATCAGGCTGAGGATATAATGGAAAAATAGCTAAATTTCTAAACTGGCTGAATTCACTGCCTATATGATTCCCAATGCTAGAGTCAGTTTCTTAAAGGGAAGGAGTGAGTTGCAGTCACATAAAATGAGAATAAATGAGGGGATGTGCCAGAGAAACTAACCTCTAGATTCCCTTGAAACCTCTGGTAAGTACAAATGTATTTCTTTTCCTGGCTATAGAACAGTTTCCTTTTGTTTGTTTGGAGACTTTGCAGCGGATTACCTGAGTTAGATATCTCGCTAGAGGATGTTTGTTATATTAGGAATTGTGAAGCGTCTGACATTTTTTCTATTTGCCAGCTACCATGTTAGTATGCCACAGTTTTATGGATTCAAATAAAAAACAGAAGACTCCCATTTCAGAGAAAATATAGTATTACTCACACCATGGCAAACATCAGCATATTTGCCTTTTTCCCTTAGTATCACAAGATCCCACACATTTTCCCAGCATTCGCGTACATCAGCTACTGTTCAACAGACAAAACTGCGAAACATATCCTTCCCCTCAGAGCTAAGAAAAATGACAGCTTGCGTGTTTAATCTGAAAATATCCACATGTATGTTATTAATGTAAAAACCAGTGGAAAAATACGCCAACAAAGCTTGGTGTCCAGCACTGTGATATGTGTGACTATCATTTATCTCCATCGTCTATATTAGTTAACATTAGGCTACACTGTTGATGATGAGGAAAAGAAATCCCCAAAATAAGTGCAGCTTAAAATGGTAGAAATTTGTTTACACATAGAATAAAAGCTCAGAGGAATATGATTATGAGAAAAAGGCAAACTGCTACATTAGGTACTCAGAGAATTAGTATCAAGGTTTTTTCACCACTCCACCTTCTATAATGTGGCTTTTGTCTTCATTGTCCACGACTCTGACCACATCCCAGCTAGAAAAGGAATGAAGACAAAGAATGAAGCAAAATAAACAAAGACGATTCACAAGCTACTTTCTAAAGAAAGGTTCTGGAAACTGACACACAATACTCCTACTTATTCCCAACTGGTCAGGATTCAGCCATATGTACTCATGTAGCTACAAAATAAGGTGGGGAGTGGAGATTTCATTTTAGAACACCATGTGCAAAGCTGAATATTTTGCCAAGAATGATGAAAAGCATTGATTTCAGAAACAGCAATCAGTTGCAATTGAAATAGCTGGTTTCCACTCCAACACCTCATTGCTTCCTTCATCTAACCCACAGAGCACATTCAGCCCCACAACAAGCATCTCAACAAATCACTGTATTTGGCTCAAACCTATTATACACAGCTTATATAGGGTCTTTTCAATAAAGTCTGGAAGTGGCTCCTCTTTGTCTGAGAAACTGCCATAACCAAGAGCACCATAAGGAAAGATAACAACTAAATGTTATGTATAATAGGAGCCTGGGATGGAAAAAGAAAATTACATGAAAGCTAAGGAAATCTGAATAAATTATGGATCGTAAGAAAATATTAATAATTTTTAATCATTGTAAAAGCTGTAATGTACCATTATTAGATGTGAATATTAGAGAGAACCAGGTGTGGCATATATGCCAACTCTCCCCTATCTCGTTATTTTTTATAAATTGAAAATTATTCAAAGAAATGAAGTCTATATAAAATTATAGAAATGAGTAGATGTTCAATAAGGACCTGCTAAGATACATATGGCTTTGGAATATATTTGGAAGGTAAACCATGAATGTACTGCAGTTGATCAGAACAGTAGGAAAAAGGAATAAGGATAAATTATATGTGCATACTGTGAAAACCAGGAGGAATGTACCATTTAACAAAGTAGGGTGCACTAGGGAAGTATCTCATTATAGGGACTGCTACTTGGAGTTCTTAGAAATTGTATGATGAGATGCCCATTAGACATCCTAGTGGAGATGTTGTTTGTGTAGTCTGGTCTCTTTGAAGCTCAAAGAGAAAGTCAAGATTGGAGTCGTCAATTTGAAAGTCACCACCACATAAGCAATAGATTAAAGCCATGGAACTATGGAACTATGTGGATTTACAGTATCTATCAAATTTGAATGGGTCTATGTTTTTTTTTTAATTGCCTTTGGCATATCTTCTTTTTGTTGAAAGTCAAACATGATGTATGATATAGTAGAAACTGAAGACTTTACTGTGAGTTTTTAATGTTAATGTGGCTAGGAATTAAGCTATAATTTTGTTTGCTCTAGCTGTGTGTGTCAGAGGATTAAATTCTTCTAATGTCTCTGCCCTTGTCTCCTCATGAAGATTTCCCTATTAACTTTTTCTTAAATAGAGTTGGTACCTTCCAGCTCTTTTTGCTATAATCTATTGTTTTTCTCATCTTTATTAAGGTATACTTGATAAATAAAAACTTACATACAGTACATTCAAGGTGTACAATGTTATGTTTTTGATATATGGACACATATAATGTTAAATGATTACCACAATCAAACTAATTAACATATGCACTACCCCAAGCTGTTATATTTTGTGCGTGTGTGGTAAAAATACTTGAGATCAATGCTCTTAGGAACTTTTAAGTATACAATACAGTGTTATTAACTAGAGTCACGATGCTGTAAATGAAAACTCTAGAACTTATTTATCTCTCAAAACTGATCTTTTGTATTCTTGACTAGCATCTCCACATTTCTCCTGACTCCCAAGCCCCTGGTAACCACCATTCTATTATTTCCTTTTATGAATTTGATAATTTCAGGTTCTGCATGTAAGTGAGATTATTCATTATTGGTCTTTCTGTGTCTGGTTTGTTCATTTAGCATGATGTCTCCAGATTAATCCAAGTTGTTGCAAATGGCAGGATTTTCTCCCTTATTCATACAAAATAAAATTTCAGTGTGTGTCTGGATATATGTTTGTATGTGTGTATCCAGTCACCTGTGGATGAACACTTAGGTTATTTCTGTATCTTGGCTATTGTGAATAACTCTGCAGTTAATGTGGGTGTACAAATCACCTCAAGATAGTGATTTTATTTCTTTTAGATTTATACCCAGATGTAGGATGGCTGGTTCATAAGGTAGTTCTATTTTTAATTTTATGTGTTAACCTTTACACTGCTTTGCATTGTGGCTATGCTAATTAATTTACATTTCCATCAACAATGTAGAATTTTCTTTACACCTTCATCAACATTTATTATCTATTATCTTTTTTATAACAGCCAAATGTGTGATATGATATTTTACTGTGGTTTGATTTGCATTTCCATAATAATTAGCGATGTTGTGCATAATTTCATATATCTGTTGCTGATTTGTTTGTTTGCTTTAGAAAAATGTCTATTCAGGTTTTTCCATCCATTTTTAGTAGGGTCATTTGTTTTTGTTTTTGTTTTTTTTGTTTTTGTTGTTGTTTTGCTATTAAATTATTTGACTTCTTTATGTAGAGGAATTTCAAAAAGTTCATGAGAAAATTTTGTATTATAAAAATAATTATGCATGGATTTTTAAAAAGTTACCAAAATAAACTTGTACAAGTTACAATAAACTTATTATAACATATATAAACAGGATCTAGTTTGAACTACTAAGAAGAGTTGAAAAGATTCCCTATCAGTGCAACATGAATTCTGCTAAAATTGAATCAAGTACAAACATCAAATTTATGATGATGTTTGAGTGGAAGAAAGTAAACTTATTTACGCTTTGCAAAAGTTATTAGGGACAGTGTTCCAAATGAATCGGAAGTTTACAAATGGATAACTCATTGTATGAAAGAAAGAGACAATACTAAAGATGATGCCTGTGGAGCAAACCATCCACATGAATTTGTGAGAAAAAAAAAATGTTTATGTCCTAATTGAAGAGGACTAACAGTTAACAGCAGAAAAAATAGCTGATGCCACAGGCATCTCAATTTGTTTAGGTTATGCAATTCTGACTGAAAAATTAAAGTTGAGCAAACTTTCTACTCCATGGGTGCCAAAACCCTGGCATCCAAATCCGCTGCAGAATAGAGCAGAGCTTGCAATGGAAATGTTAAACAAGTGGGATCAAGTTCTTGAAGCATTTCTTTGAAAAACTGTAACAGGAGATGTAACATGCCTTCACCAGTGTGATCCTGAATACAAAGTGCAATTCAAGCAATCGCTACCAAGAGGTGGCAGTGGTCCAGTCAAAGCAAAAGTGGACTGGTCAAGATCAAACGTCATTGCAACAGATTTCTGAGATGCTCAAGGCATATTCCTTGGTAACTTGATGGAAGGACAATGAATAATTACATATTCTGTTATGAAAGTGTTTTGAGAAATTTACCAAAGTCTTAGAAAAACACCAAGGAAAGTCTCAGTAGAGAGAGTCCTTCTCTACTATGATAATGCTCCTGCTCATCCCTTTCATCAAACAAGGGCAATTTTGTGAGAGTTTTGATGGAAAATTATTGGCATCCACCTTACAGTCCTCATATGGCTCCTTCTGACTTCGTTTTGTATCCTTATTTAAAAAACAATTTAAAGGCCACTCATTTTTTCTTTCATTTAGTAAGATAAAAAATACTTCATCAAAATGGTTAAATTTCCAGGAACATCAGTTCTTTAGGAATCGAAAAGAATGACTGGTATCATCACTTACAAAAGTGTCATGATTTTGATAGAATATGTTGAAAAATCAAGTTTATATTTTAATTTTTATCTTTTAATTCTATTTTTTCCACAACTGTTTGAAGTCCCCTCATCCTTTGATTATAGCTCCTTATTGGGTATACGGTTTGCAAAATTGTCTCATTTTGTGGTTTACCTATTTGTTTTGTTAATTTCATTCACTGTTATTATAATGAACTCTAGTTGGCATGGTGGTAAGTTGTGGAGAAAGGGAAGCATTCTATATCCAGAACATGTATTGATTTAAGTATGAGGGTAGAATACAAAAACACTTATATGAGCAAGGTATCAAAAAGCTTATCCTCCCAATAAATATTTTAGAAAAAGCTACTGAAAAATAGGCTTGACAAACACAAGAGATTAAACTAAAAAAGAGGAAGAGACAGGATCTAAAGATAAGGAGATATATGTAAGATAAAGTCAATGGAATTGTCAGGTTAATGATGATGGAGAACCCCAAGATGACTAGTATGAAACATAGAGACCACATTTCAAATTAGAATAGAGCAGCAAGTCATGAAAAGATTTCTTCAAGAAGATGAAGCTGATAAGCTGCCTGATGTGTCTGTATATACTGAGAGAAAGTTACTTCATATGTGTAAATTTAACACATTGCTTATAACACATTTTAGCATGCTGCATATTGTGACTTCTGTAATTTTTTAACAGAAAATTTATTAGATTGAAAATTAATTTTTAAATGTTTCAGATTTCTATTTCTTTGGTAAAGGAATATATCAATGTATATTTGTTGAGTGTTGGCGTGACTGGGTGCATGAATAATAATTTTGCATATAATATTTTTAAACAGATGCCAAGTTATCATTTTTTAATACTGCATTCAAAGATTGTTTGCAATATTAAAAATCCAGGTGAACTGTCTTTTTCTTATAATCTGTCAATATCTGACACACATATGATATGTACTCTTCATAAAATAGTCCAGAACATATTGATATGAAGCACAATTATAAACTTTATGTGAATTTTTACTTGTATGTATCAACAATACTTGGTATAGTTTATTAAAAATCTTTATTGATTACATACAGTTATTCATATGGCATCGGATGGCACTTAACTATGTAATCAAGTATAATGCCTTTAGGGCCGGGCGCGGTGGCTCAAGCCTGTAATCCCAGCACTTTGGGAGGCCGAGGCGGGTGGATCACGAGGTCAGGAGATCGAGACTATCCTGGCTAACATGGTGAAACCCCGTCTCTACTAAAAATACAAAAAAACTAGCCGGGCGTGGTAGCGGGCGCCTGTAGTCCCAGCTACTTGGGAGGCTGAGGCGGGAGAATGGCGTGAACCCGGGGGGCGGAGCTTGCAGTGAGCCGAGATGGCGCCACTGCACTCCAGCCTGGGAGACACAGCGAGACTCCGTCTCAAAAAAAAAAAAAAAAAAAAAAAAAAGTATAATGCCTTTAAAATTCCATCTGTGCTGTCTGCAGTTATGAAAGTAGGCTCATGTTTCCCTGGTTCTGTATTTACTACTTTGAACACGTTGATTTAGCCTTCAGTGTTTGGTTCTTTATCTTTTTCCTGTATGTATTACTTAACAACTCAAGAGAATTGTATGCTTACACCAAGAAAACATTATTTATTTGGCTCTAAGAGTTATATTTTGTTAACACATATCGAATAAGCAAATATTATGCTTTAGCAAAATGGAATAATTTTATGAATGGCAAAAGGTGATATTTTGACAGTCAACTGAATTTTTCCCATGTGTTAATGGAATACATACAAATGTATTTATTTTTTGGCTTAGCTAACGATTATGCTCTAATCTTTTAGGGTTTTGATACTAATTAGCTTTATATTTATGAGAAAGTAGTCAACAAAATAAACTCTGTAATTAAAAAGTCCTGGCACTGCAAAAATTAATGTTGTTAAACTGTCCATAGCAGTCAAAGCAATCTACAGCTTTGATACAATCTCTATTAAAATCTCAAAATATTTTCTACCAAAATAGACAAAAAAATTCCTAAAATAATTAGGAAACTACAAAAAACCTCAAATAGCCAACATAATCTTGGTCAAAAGGGATAAAATTCTTTTGTCCTTTAGGTATCAAATTATGTTTGTAAAACGTGCTGCAAAACTATGTGTGGTAATCAAACCAGTATGGTACCAGCATAAAAACAAACATATAAACGAATGGACAATAGGACATCCAAAAATTACTTAACCATTTATGGTTAAGTAACTTAACCATCAGTTTTGTGATGAGAACCATCAGTTTTGTGATGAGAGCATTTTACATCTCTCAGCATTGTCAAAAATGCAATATATTGAACACAATGGATCGCTTAAAGTAATTCCTCTTATCTAAA
This sequence comes from Macaca mulatta, assembly GCF_049350105.2. Lineage (NCBI taxonomy): Eukaryota > Metazoa > Chordata > Mammalia > Primates > Cercopithecidae > Macaca > Macaca mulatta. Next base: position 81,549,466 of record NC_133422.1, read on the forward strand.
TAAACCTATTCATACGTAAAATTTTGTATATTTTAACCAACATCTTCTAAACCCTCCCCTGCTACCCCACCTTCCAGCCCAGCTCCTGATAACCGCCATTCTACTGTCTAATTGTACAAGTTCAGCTTTCTTAGGTTTCACATATGAGTGAGATCATGTGGTATTTACCTTTTCGTGCCTGGTTTATTTCACTTATCTCAATGTCCTCCAAGTGAATCCATGTTGCAAATGACAGAATTCCCTGCCTTTTTATAATTAAACAGTATTCCATTGTAACTGTATAGTTTTATAATAGTATTTCACATATATGTACATGTCACATTTTTTATCCATTTTTTCTACTAGTGCACACTTAGGTGGATTCCATACCGTGATTATTGTGAATAATTCTGCTTGCAAATTCGAATAGTTAAAATTTTGTTATTCTCTGGCCCAACTACTGCTAAAATCCAATTTTTGTAACATTCATTTTTATTTTAAAATGTCCACTTTCCACTGCATGTTTGTATGCTGAATTATATAATTGGTAACAAATAATTTGAGCATCTGTTGCATCTTGTTTTACTCACTCAATACTTGTCCTCCTTGTATCAATCTTCTGTAGTCATTGGCCTCAAATAATTATTTCTTTTGGACTCAAACACTAGGTGGAAATGTCTGTCTTTTTTTTTTTTTTCTTGGTTGATAAAAATAAGACTAAGCAAAGCTGAAGTTAAAATGATTTTTTAACTGATATGGTCTTTGAAGGTATTACCTTTTCAAGTAATACCAGTTTCCCACTCCAAGTTATTGGATAAGTGGACAAACAATAGTATTAAGTGGGTTGAACCAGAAATTTATATTTTTCTTTCAATTTAATGTTAAAAAAGTAAATTTTCACACTTTTAAATCCTATTTGATATGCTGTGAGTTATATTTACACAATGCAAACACAAACAAAGGTAATAAAAAATTTGGGTCATTAAAACTATCTACTGTCAAAATGATTCCAAATATACTCTGAAAAATAAACATAAAGGTAACCAAATACATTCTTCATAGCTACTTGCTTTATGATCTTAGAGTCTCTTAAAACTGATTTAGATAAAATTATTTATTAGAGATTTAAACTCATTCCACTACCAAATAACCACTTTTAATTATATTTTTCAATTAATTGGATACAAGCTTTAAAATTTATTCAAAATAAAGTGTTTTTTTATATTTTTAAGATATTCAACACATATACCATTTTTAATTATCGACTTATCCTGTTATGGCTAATTAAATATGCAATGCAATATTATGAAAAGAAAGTTAATACCTACTCTAAGACAATAATATATATTGCATGCTGGCACTAGACATAACAAAATAGATAAATGATTTAAAATTTTGTTTAAGTGTTGAACATTTCAAAAAATTTCAAGACTATTAAGGTGAATTTTCTGTCACAAAAAAAGGAATCTAAAATAATCTTAATCTCAGTGAAGCTCTCAATTTGTGTAAGACTTTTGTCTTTTGTCCCTCTGAAAGAAAAATATCTTTCTATTTTCCTGACTTATAATTTGATTTCCAACTGAAAATGTATTATGTTTCTATGTCCTTATGATTTTTTATTTTCATTAGAGAGCATTATACTACTGGGAAATTATCATATCTCAGAGACAATATAAGCAGGGTCTTCTCAACCTTGATTACATTTCATTGTGTTTTTAAATTAATGTCTGTACACTGAGATCAATTAACATTTTTTTAAGAAAATACTTTCTGCACAACAAATTACATTTAAATTGTCTTGTGTGCAGTTTATTGTCATAAAGTATAATTTAAGAAAATTTTTATCACTTCTTGGTTATGATGAAAGGAAAAGTCTGATAAATATTAGCCCCTGCAAATGATAAGAACATAGGAAATGAAAGTTCTCTTTAAGGTGTTTAAATATTTTAGAATGGATTTTATTTTCTGATGATTTATGTGATAACATAAACTAAGGCAGGATGCTTAAATAATAATGGGGAAAATAATAGTGTGCATAGGCGAGCTGAGTATCTGGAACATCTTACATGACAGCTAGCATAGCTTTCTCTCAGGCAGTAATATCTCTAACACAAAATTCAGAGGTTTTTTCAGATGGATAAAATCAAGTATGAACATATATTTTTCATACATTGAATTAGAGAATGAAGCACTGTTGAAATGAAATCATTTTCCTTAGTTATGCCTGAGTTTAAACTGGGAAACAAACTTTGTCCCTGTTATCCAATGAGCAGATGTTTCAAACAAATTTGTAGAATTGTAAACAACCTGAAGAAAATAACACTTTAGCTTTTCACACACCAAAGTCATCTTCATTGTTGAATCCGAAGTTAAAGTTCTGAAGATAGTTTTGAAAAGTGCTTTTTCCTTTGGCCACAGAAGTAGATACTGAAAGCAACCCTGAAGATGATACTGGATGACAGTCTTTGTAAAATAACTTGAAATATTAGTTCAGTTCAGCCTTGGGTTGGCTTCCACTTAAAACTCCATGTTAAGGAAAAATAGCACCTCTTTCTAATATTAAAACACTTACACACACACACACACATACACACACACAAATGTACATAAAATTGCAACATACTTTCTGCAACTGACATAGGACGCTCCATGTTATCACTGGCACCATAGTTTATAAAGGCAAAATACTGTCTGGGTCAGTGGAGACATTTAAAATTTCAGTCTTTCGGGGAGAGTTTTTAAAAATTCTGCTTCTAAATTCAGCATTTGTTAGTTATGTTTTTATTCAGAACTAGGTTGTCTGGTAGTTTGCACATTTTGTAGCTTCCCAGCACAAACACAAAAATGTTGTAAGTTCTTTACGACTAATCTAATATATAGTCTGGACACATATTACTGTGTTTAATAAGGACATGATGTAGAAAACATAAGTATATGAGTACTGAATTTGGCTAAACTGTATTATTACATCAGATGTCAATGGTATAAGTGGATAAACGTCAACATGTTATTAAATGGAAATATTGGGTATATATACATTTATTAAGGGATCGATCTTAAATCTCTGTATGATGATGTTTAATACTGCACTCAAAAAAATTGAAATTTTAGAAAGAACTGTAAGAATTTAGGAGACATAAGCATGTAAAATGTTAAGTTATGTTGAGGGAACATGGCCGACAAGAAGCAGTTAGTGTGAGTCATTCTCATGGAAAGAAAGAAAAGTGACGAGTGAATACACCCTCAGCCGAAACATTCAGGTGCACTCATTGGGATTAGCCAAGGAAATAGCAGAGAATGGATAGGAGAAAAACAAGAAGACTGTCCACCTGGGAGCGCAATGGAGCCAGGGTGGCTCCCCAACCCAGGGAAATGGTGAGTGAAAGGGAAACCTTGGGTTCCCCACACTTCTTCCATGGATCTTTGTCACCCTGGGGTCAGGAGATCCCCCATGAACCCGTTTCACCAGAGCTTTCAGCCTTGACATGCAGAGCTACGTGGTGTCTTAGCAGAGCTGCTGCTCAGACACATGCAGAATCCTAGTAGTAGTGAATCCCTGGGCATCCAGACAATAAGTAGCTGGAACTCTGGCAAAGGGGGAGATTAGCCTTCTTTATCTTACCCTAAAAAGTGGCTGAGTGCATGGGGCTAGGCAGCGATGGTCTCCAGGTTTCGCTTCCACGGCATCTTTCAAAGACCAAGACCCACTGACCTGGGATTCTAGCGGCCCACCACGGTGTTCTCAAGCCTTCACCCACTCTGCACTTCCCTGAGATGGAGCTTACAGAGGGAAGGGTGGGCTGTAATCTTTTCCATTTCACAGCTTTTGTCTTTGCTGCCTCCAGACTCTGGAGCATCCCAAGGGGAAGGGGGGTTGGTGTGGACCCCTAGCTTAGTGCAGCCGCCACACAAAAAAAGTGATGGGAATGTCCTCCATACAGGTCCCAGATTTTACTTCTCCTTACTGGGCAGAGCCTCTTGACCTGGGACTCCAGCACAATCACTGCACCCCCCATCTGATCACCTAAATCAGAGGTGGCTCAACATTTCTCTAAGGAGGAAATCCCAGAGTCAACCCACAGTCCCTCCATTATTGAAGCTGCAGTGGTAACACCCTAACCACACTCCAGCTGAGGAAGGAACAAAGGCTTAATCACTCCACAGGCATCTCTAGCACAGAGCAGCCACCAAACTGCAGGGAGCCCAGTCCTTCTATCCTGGGAAACCCCACCCACCACATTCAAACCAGCGGGGCCCCCATCTCAGGACTGCAGAACACAGGCCCACAGGCTGAGCATACCCACTAGTAGTGGCTCTGAGTTTCACTGGGGAGAGGCTCCCAGAGCAAACAACAGCCCCTCTGCCACTGCCACCAAGAGGTGAAGCCAGCTGGACTTCCTGGGTCCAGTGGAGACTTGGAGAACTTTCTGTGTCTAGCTAAGGAATTGCAAATGCACCAGTCAGAACTCTGTAAAAATGCACCAATCAATGCTCTGTGTCTAGTTAGAGGATTGTAAATCCACCAATCAGCACTCAGTAAAAAACGCACCAATCAGCACTCTGTGTCTAGCTAAAGGATTGTAAATGCACCAATCAGCACTCTGTAAAATGGACCAATCAGCACTGTGTAAAATGGACCAATCAGCAGGATGTGGGTGGGGTCAAATAAGGGAATAAAAGCTGGCCATACCAGCCAGCAGCTGCAACCCACTCAGGTCCCCTTCCACACTATGGAAGCTTTGTACTTTTGCTCTTCACCATAAATCTTGCTGCTGCTCACTCTTTAGGTCTGCACAACCTTTAAGAGCTATAACACCACAAAGGTCCGCGGCTTCACTCCTGAAGTCAGCAAGACCACAAAGCCACTGGAAGGAAGAAACTCTGGACACATCTGAACATCTGAAGGAACAAACTCTGGACACACCATCTTTAAGAGCTGTGACACTCACTGCAAAGTCTGTGGCTTCATTATTGAATTCAGTGAGACCAAGAACCCACCAGAAGGAATAAATTCTGGACACACCACAACAGTGGTTCCACTCCTGTTGCCCTTGGTCTGGGGAAGAAACAAAACTTGAGGGCTACACCAGAGCTTAGAGTATGCCACCATCACCATAAGAGAGAACAGTCTCTCCTATCTGTGAGCTCTTGATCCATGATCCACAACAAGTGGAATCCCCAGCTCAGGCTAGCAGTGCAGCTGCCTCACCCCCTGGCTGAACACTCCCTGTTGCAGTATCTCTGTGTCTGTCAGAGGTGGAGCTCCCAGGGCAACCAACTACTGCCTCTGCTATTCTTAGACTGGAGAAAGAACAAAGACCCTAACTTCTTTATCCAGACCTCCAGCAAGCTGCAGTAACCGCAAGAAGAGGAGGCCAGTTTGTCTCCCACAGGTCCCAACCACTCCCCCTGCTTGGCACCAAGGTGCCCTCCCTAACCCCCCACAGCTTGGGCCCAGAGTGCAGCCCCCTTATACTAGGCCAATAGCACTGTTTGGTGACAATTTTGCATGTCTCTGGGGTGGAGCCCCAGGAGAAAAGTGAAAGACCTTTGCCCACAAGCACTGCTAAGTTCCCTTTCTCTGTTGCCTGCAAGTTGGGAAGAGAACATAAACCTTGAGATTGCCCCAGAACTGTTGTGGGCAGACTGGGAGTGCCAAGCCATGAAATGCAGTTAACACTCAAGTGGTAAAGGAGCACACACTTTCAGTATATTGAGAGGGAGCATGGCTACAACTGGAAGGAAACAGAGGAGCCATGTGGTTGAACAAGAGCCTACCTATTCTACATTATGGTTAAGTGCTATCTACTGGATCATATTCCACAATTTCAATGTCAAAAATACTTTACTACAATACCACCCTGTGAAACCAAATACAAGGAGTGAGCTGCATATAAAGACTTTTCACAGAGCTTCAGCCCTCTGGAAACATCCAAAAAAAAAAAAAAAAGAATTCTACTGACTGTACTCAACCTACACCACAGCTAAAGGAACACCCACAGAGATGAGAAAGAACCAGCATAAGAACTCTGGAAACTCAAATGGCCAGAGTGTCTTCTGTCCTCCTAATGACCCAACTAGCCATCTCAGCTTAGTTAAGGATTCTTATTCTCCACCAAATGTCCTTAACTAGGCTGAAATGCCAGATATAAAATTCAGAATATGGATAGAAACAAAGATAATGGAGATACAGGAGAAAGTCAAAACCCAATCTAAGGACAGTAAGAATCACAATAAAATGACAGAAGAGCTGACAGATGAAATAGATAGTATAAAGAAGAACGTAACTAACGTGGTAGAGTTGAAAAACACACTAGAAGATTTTTATACTGCAATCACAAGTATTAACATTAGAATTGACCAAGCTGAGGAAAGAATCTCGGAGTTTGATGACTGGATCCCTAAAATAAGACAATCAAACAACAAATAAGAAAAAATAAAGAAAAGGAATGAACAAAATGACATAATGATGTAAAGAAATATGTGATTATGTAAAGAGACCCCATCCATGAATCATCAGTGTCCATGAAAGAGAAAAAGAGAAAGCAAGCAACATGGAAAACATATTTCAGGACATCATTAGTGAAAACCTCCCCAACCTCACTAGAGAGGCCAACATTCACATTCTGGAAATCCAGACAACCCTTGTAAAATACTAAACAAGATGACGATCCCAAAGACAAATAATCCTCAGATTTTCTAAGATCAAAATGAAAGAAAAATGTTAAAGGCAGATAGAGAGAAATGGCAAGTAACCTACAAAGGGAACCCCATAGAGCTAACAGCAGACCTTCAGCAGAACTCTATAAGCCATAAGAAATTGGGGGCCTATATTCAATATTTTTAAGGATAAAAATCCCTAACCAAGAATTTCATATCCAGCCAATTCAAGCTTCATTAGTGAAGGAGAAATAAGATCATTTTCAGACAAACAAATGCTTAGGGACTTTGTAACCACCAGACCTGCCTTACAAGAGCTTCTGAAGAGAGCAATAAATACCAAAAGGAAAGATGGTTACCAGCCAACACAAAAACACACTTAAGTACACAGATCAATGACAATATAAAGCAACCACACAAACAAGCCTGCATAACAAACAGTGAATAACATGATGACAGGATCAAGTGTACACATATCAATACTAGCCTTGAATTTAAATGGGCTAAACATGTCAATTAAAAGGCACAGAGTGGCAAGCTGGAAAAAGGAGCAGGACACAGTGGTATGCTGTTTCAAGAGACCCATCTCACATGCAATGACATCCAGAGGCTCCAAATAAGGGGATGGAGAAAAATCTACCAATCAAATGGAAATCAGATAAAACTGGGGTTGCAATCCTAATTTCAGACAGAACAGACTTTAAACCAACAAAGATCAAAAAAGACAAAGAAGGGCATTACATAATGGTAAAGGGTTTAATTCAACAAGAAGACCTAACTGTCCTAAATATATATGCATTCAACACAGAAGCACCCAGATTCATAAAGCAAGTTCTCAGGGACCTTTGAAGAAACTTAGACTCCCTAACAATAACAGTGGGGGAATTCAACATCTCACTGACAGTATTAGACAGATCATCAAGACAGAAAATTAACAAAGATATTTGGGAGTTGAACTCAAATTTGATCAAATGGACTTAATAGATATCTATAGAACTCTTTATCCCAAAGCAACAGAATATATATTCTTCTCATCACCAAATGGCACATACTCTAAAATCGATCACACAATCAAACATAAAATAATCCTCAGCAAATTCATAAGAATCAAAAGTATACCACCACACTCTTAGACCACTGCACGATAAAAATATAATTCAATACAAAGAAAATCACTCAAACCATACATTTACTTGGAAATTAAACACCCTGTTCTTAAGTGACTTTTGGGCAAATAATGAAATTAAGGCAGAAATCAAGAAGTCATTTGAAACTAATGAGAGCAAACATACAATGCACCAGAATCTCGGCACTGCTAAAGCAGTCTTAAGAGGAAAATTAAACCTAAACCTCCACATCAAAAAGTTAGAAAGATCTCAAATTAACTATCTAAAAATCACAACTAGAACTAGAGAAGGAACAGCAAACCAACCCAAAAACTAGCAGAAGGTAAGAAATAACCAAAATCAGAGCTGAACTGAAGGTGATTGAGACACACACACAGAAAAATACACATGCAAAAGATCAGTAAATCCAGGAGTTTGTTATTTTAAAAAAGTAATCAGAAGATAGATTACTAGCTTTACTAATGAAGAAAACAGAGAGACAATTCAAACAAACACAATTAGAAATGACAAAGGGGATATTACCACTGACTCCATGGAAATACAAATAACCACCAGAGACTACTATGAACACCTCTATGCACACAAATTAGAAAACCTAGAAAAAATGGATAAATTCCTGGACACACACACCCTCCCAAGACTTACCCAGGAAGAAACTGAATCCCTAAACAGACCAATAATGAACTCCAAGTTGAATCAGCAACAAATAGCCTACCAATCAAAAAATGCCCAGGACCAGACTGATTTATAGCTGAATGCTACCAGATATAAAAAGAAGAGCTGGTACCATTCCTACTGAAACTATTCCAAAATAGAAAAAAAAAAAAAAAAACAACTGAGGAAGAGGAGCTCCTCCCCAACTCATTCTGTGAGGCCAGCATCATACTTATACTAAAACCTGGCAAAGAGAAACAACAAAAAAGGGAAAACTTCAGGCCAGTATTCTTGATGAACATGATGTCAAAATTCTCAAAAATTCCTTGCAAATCGAATCCAACAGCATATCAAAAAGCTAATTCACCACAGCAAATTAATTAGTCTTTATCCCTAGGATAACAGGTTGATTCAACTAATGCAAATCAATAAATGTGATTCATCACATAAACAAAATTAAAGAGAAGAAACACATGATTATCTCAATACATGCAGAAAACACTTCTGATAAAATACAATATCCTTTCATGTTAAAAATCCTCAATAAACTAGGCATAGAAGGCGCATACTTCAAAACAATAAGAGCCATCTACGACAAACCCGCAGCCAAAATCAAATGGAATGGGCAAAATTGGAAGCATTCCCCTTGAAAACCAGCACAAAAACCAGACAACACTATTCAATACAGTATTAGAAGTACTCACCACTTCTATTCAGTATAGTATAGGAAGTCCTGGCTGGGGCAATCAGGCAAGAGAAAGAAATGAAAGGCCTCCAGATAGGAATAGAGGAGTTAAACTATCCCTGATCTCAGAAGACATGATTCTCTATCCAGAAAACCCCATAGTCCCTGCCCAGAAGCTCTTTAATCTAATACATAACTTCAGCAAAGTTTCAATATACAAAATTAATTTACAAAAATCGGTAGCATTTCTATATGCCAGCAACATCCAAACTGAGAGCCAAATCAGGAACACAATCCCATTCACAAGTGCTACAAAGGAATAAAATATCTAAAAATACAGCTGACCAGGGCTGAAAGATCTCTACAATTAAAATATAAAACACTGCTGAAAGAAATCAGAGATGACACAAACAAATGGAAATACATTCCATGCTTATAGACAGGAAGAATCAATATTGTTAAAATGGTCTTGCTGCCCAAAGCAATTTACAGATTCACTGTTATTCCTATCAAGCTACCTATGACATTCTTCACAGAACTAGAAAAAACTATTTTAACCAAATAGTTAAATATTTGGAACCAAAAAAGAGCCCGAATATCCAAGGCAATCCTAAGCAAAGAGAACAAAGTTGGAAGCATCACGTTACTCAATTTCAAACTATAATACAGGTCTTCAGTAACCAACACAGGATGAAAATGGTACCAAAACAGACACATAGGCAAATAAAAATGAATAGAGACCCCAGAAATAAGGCCACACATCTATAACCATCTGATCTTTGGAAAACCTGACAAAAACAAGCAATGAGGCAAGGACTCTGCCATATTCAATAAATGGTGTTGAGATAACTGGCTAGCCATCTGCAGAAGATTGAAACTGAACCCCTTCCTTACACTGTATACAAAGATCAACTCAAGATAAAGACTAAAATGTAAAACCTAAAACTATAAAAATCCTGAAAGGAATAATCATTCTGGACATAAAAACTGGCAAAGATATCATGACAAAGACACCAAAGGCAATTACAACAAAAGTAAAAATTGACAAATGAGATCTAATTAAGCTAAAGTGCTTCTGCATAGCAAAACAAACTATCAACAGAGTAAACAGATAATCTTCAGAATGGGACAAAACATTGGCAAACTATGCATCTGACAAAGATCTCACATCCAAAATATGTAAAGAACTTAAATTTATAAGCAAATAACAACTCTCCATTAAAAAGTAGGCAAAGAATAAGAACAGACACTTTTCACAAGGAGATGTAAATGTAGTAAACAAGCATATAAATATGCTCAATGTCACTAATCATTAGAGAAATACGAACCAAAATCACAATAAGATACCATCTCATACCAGTCAGAAGGCTATTTTTTTAAAAGTCAAAAAATAACAGATACTGTCAAGGTTATAGAGAAAAGGGAACGCTTACACACTGCTGGTGGGAGTGTAAATTAGTTCAACTATTGTGGAAAGCAGGATGGTTATTTCTCGAAGAATTAAAAATAAAGTTACCATTTGACCCAGAAATCTCATTACTGGGTATATACCCAAAACAATATAAAACTTAAACCATAGCCAGGCACGATGGCTCACACCTGTAATCCCAGCACTTTGGGAGGACAAGGCGGGCTAATCACAAGGTCAGAAGTTTGAAACCAGCCTGGCCAATATGGTGAAACCTTGTTCCTACTAACAATAAAAAAAAGTAGCCAAGCATGGTGGCACCTTTAATCCCAGCTACTCAGGAGGCTGAGGCAGGAGAATCACTTGAACTCGGGAAGCAGAGGTTGAAGTGAGCCGAGATTGCGCCACTGCACTCCAGCCTTGGCAACAGAGTGAGACTCTATCTCAAAAAAAAAAAAAAAAATTACACCATAAAGACACATGTGCACATATGTTCATTGTAGCACTATTCACAATGGCAAAGACATGGACTCAACCTAAATGCCCACTGATGATAGACTGGATAAGGAAAATATGGTACATATACCTAATGAAATACTATGCAGCCATAAAAAAGAATGAGATCATGCCCTTTGCAAGAACATGAATGGAGCTGGAGGTCATTATCATTAGTAAACTAATGGAGGAACAGAAAACAAAATCTGTATGTTCTAACTTACAAGTGGGAGCTAACTAATGAGAACCAATGGGCATGAAAAAGGAAACAGCCAACACTGAGGCCTATTTCAGGGAGGGGATTGGGAGCAGGGAGAGGATCAGGAAACTTGCTATTGGATACTATGCTTTGTACCTGGGTGACAAAATGCTCTGTATAACAAACCGCCATAACATGAGTTTGCCTGTATTAATAAACCTGCACATGTACCCCTGAACCTAAAATAAAAGCTGAAAAAAAATTGAGTCACAGATCCTAGATTAAGAAAAACAAATAAAAGTTATGTTAAAAATACAAAAGTAAAAACTATTGCTTTTTGTAGATATAAATACTGAAAAAATAAATATTTTAAATGCAGCATTATTTTTTTGTTAGATAGTTGCTAAGGCAAAAAGTACAAAATGCAGATAAAAAGACATTAGCATGAATCACAGATCTGCACTAAAATGTTCATATAAAACAGCAATTTAATTAACTCCTGTGTACTTCAACAAAATTATTTTAAATGGTAATGAGAATTCAGACTTCAAACATTTGTTGTGAGAAACTTACGAGTTAATGCAAGAGAAAATTTCTGGTGGCTAATGAACAAGCAAAAGCAAATTTTTTCACCTTACAAATATATAATGTTGTCTTAACAGTCCTTTTTAATAAAAAGTATTTAGTATTTGTAAAAATCATAAAATTAAATTAAATTGAAGAGATTTAAAATAAGTGTATGCATGAATAATTAAGAGTAGATTATTAAAATGCAAACCAGAAAAATAGTTGCTTTATTTTTAAATTTTTATGTAACTTCTTCCCATATATCATTTTGTATGTAGGTATTAAAAAAAGACTAGTACCATTATATAATTCTCCCAACATTAACTTTCAAATATTACCTGTAACATAAACTATGTACTATAAAATATCATATCTACAACTTAAACGTTTAAGTTTTTTATTTGTAGTTTCCCTCTTGAAAAGAAATTTGTATACATTGGGTGTAGTTTTAGAAATACATACCAAATCTTGAAATGAATTAGATAACATTTGGCTTCATCACTATTCCAACTCTTTCTCATAGACATTATTATATTGGTTCTCTTATGTATATGATAATTTGAATAAAAATAACAAAGTGGGAAAAATGTTCTATTAGAAACAAATCATTAATATAAATTTCCATTAAGAAGGTATGGTACTAATATTAGAATAGATTAAAAAATACACAAAAATATACTCACACATCTGTGCTGTTGTATGAATGTTTGTGTCTACCTCAAATTTTCAGTGTTGAAATCTAATCTCAAGGTGATGGTCCTAAGATGTAAAGCCACTGGGGAGTGACTAGGTCATGGGAGTAGGACTGTTATAATGGGAATAGTGCATTTATAGACACCAGAGACCTAATTCACCCCTTCACGTTGTGAAGACACAGCTACCAAATACCATCCATGAATCAGAAATTCCTCATCAGACACTGAATCTGGTGATGCCTTGGTTTTGGCATTCCTGGCCTCCAGAACTGTATGGAATAAAGTTCTGTTGTTTACAAGTCACCCAGTTTATCATATTTTGTTGTAGTGGCCCAAAAGGACTAAGCCATCTGGTCACATTATATGTAGAAAAAGGTGATTTTAAAAAAGAGTAGTGTATATTCTAGAAGTTTCACTAATGGTGTTTATTGAATTGGGAATCCATATGAAAATAAATGAACTGCACTTTTACAGTAAAATAATTTCAGTAGATTAAAGATTTAAGTTTTAGAAGTGAAATAATTAATATTTTAAATAAATAAAACACAATTGACATGACTTAAAGGGGTCAGATCTTTTTTCTGTTTTTCAACAAACACAAAATCACTACGGAGAAAAATATTTAAAATTTGGCTATATTACTTTAAAAGTAGAAAAAAATATTTTTCAATGAAAATATAAGTAGAATAGTAAATCTAAATCACCAGCTAGGGATAATGCATGCCATACATGTAAGCAGTTAAATTTTTGATAGAGAACACATAAAAGGCTCACATCTCTCAATACAGAGAAACATAGAGAATTGTGTAAATGAATGGGCAAAAGACTTAAATAGTTCTCAAATATAAATATAAAATGAGAAACATAAAATAAGGTTTAATATCATTAGAAACAGAGAAAATAGAATCTAACAATCAATAATACACCAAGAAATACCCATAACATTTAAGTTGACAAGACAAGAAATTCTGCAAAGCCAAAGGTTGCGGGGGCATGTAGAGTAATGAGAACTTTTATGCATCACTAGTTGAGTTATAATTGGATTAACAACCTTGGAGTACTGTTTGCATATTTGATGACTGTGAATAAGTACATATTCTGAGATTCAAGTATTCCACTCCCAGGTATCACCTAGAAAAATAGTTACACATGTGTGAAAATATTCATAGTAGCATTGTATAAAACCATCAAAAATTATGAATGCATGCATTTGCCCATTATAATAAATTATTTTTCTTTCTAAAGGTAGGATAGACCCCTGTGAGTCATTACAGTAACTTGTACTCAATATAGACCAATGTGTTCTTGAAATAGTTTATACTAATGGGTCTGACTCACTACTACAGTGAGAAAGAAATAAATCTGGGGCCAGGCGCAGTAGCTCATGCCTGTAATCCCAGCATTTTGGGAGGACAAGGCGGGCAGATCACCTGAGGTTGGGAGTTCAAGAGCAGCCTGACCAACAAGGAGAAATCCTGTCTCTACTAAAAATACAAAATGAGCCACGCATGGTGGCGCATGCCTGTAATCCCAGCCACTTGGGAGGCTGAGGCAGGGGAATCACTTGATCCCCGGAGGTGGAGGTTGTGGTGAGCCGATACCACATCACTGCACTCCAGCCTGGGTAACAAGAGCGAAACTGAGTCAAAAAAAAAAAAAAAAAAAAAGAATGAAAGAAATCTGGATAATTCAGTCCATTAAACCAATCAGGAATTACAAAGCTGAAGTTGTGTCCTAGAAGTATTCCCTTGATATAATAGGAAAAAAAATCAAAATTTAATATCCATATGTAAGTCATGGCTAATAGCTTATCTTGAATAAGTTATACCTTTCTAATACTTTAAAAGCAGTAATGATTTTTATGATAGGCCAAACTATAACATGACTCCAACGTTTCTCTTAAATGAACAGGTCCTGTATTTTTTTGAGTTGGAGTCTCATTCTGTCACCAGGGTGGAGTGCAATGCTCACTCCAAACTCTGCCTCCTGGATTAACGGGATTCTCGTGTCTCAGCCTCCTGAGTAGCTCGGATTACGGGCACGTGCCACCACACCCAGCTAATTTTTGTGTTTTTAGTAGAGACGGGGTTTCACTATGTTGGCCAGGATAGTCTCGATCTCCTGACCTTGTGATCTGCCTGCCTTGGCCTCCCAAAGTGCTGGGATTATAGGCTTGAGCCACTGCACGTGGTTTATCTTGGTTTTAACCAATAGAATATGACAAAGGGGAAGGAATAGCACTTCTGTTACTATGATTTGTTGGAGTATAGCAAAGGTAAAAGGATTGTGCAAATTTAATAAAGACCCCTAACAAGTTGACTGTAAGTTAGTAGAAAGTAAATTATCCTTGTTAGGCTTGACCTAATCAGGCTAGCCCTTTAAAAGAGGGTCTGAAAATCAGATATTTTGTTCTGCTGCTTTGAAGAAGCAAAATTCTTCTCTGATATATAAGGCTTTGAGGAAATTCATTCTACCAATACCGTGTAAACTTAGAGCTTGGAGATGACCTAGAACCTCAGATGAGTCCCCAGCCCTGACACCTTATTGCAATAGTGAATGCCCCAGTAGTAGACCCAGTTTTGCTCCATACCCTTCAACTATGGAAACTGTGAAAACTAATGTGCATTATTTATTTCCATTAAATTTGTGAGAGTATATAGAGCACACATAGAAAACTGAGTTACTCAAAATTAAAATTAAAATAAGGATTGCATATCTTCCCAAATAGTTTAACAAATATTTCTCATTTCTGGACTGGTAAATTAAAATTTTATAACTCTATGGTATATTAGTTTTGTATCTTTCTCTTTTCTTTATGTTCCCCATTTGACCCGGATGTTCAGAATCTATATTTTAAAAAAATATCAGCAGTAATATGTCTAATCTTTACTCCAGATCAATGACCCTGGAGAAAGCTTTGAAATTCTTTTGGCCTCCGTTGGTTTTCTGACAATATGGTGGTCTCCAAAGGGACTGTGAATGTTACGTAGGTGCACAAGCTGCTCCATTGTTGGTTGAAAAGATACTGTGAGGGCATTTATTTCATTTATTTGTCATTGCAAACCATTAAAAGTCCAGTTTCCAGATTGCTATTGTAGAGGACTACATGCTCACAAAGGAGGCGTTCCCGGTAAGTCCTGCTCTTGCAAACGAAGCAGGGCCTTGGAGGCTTGTTTATGTGTAAACATCTTGAAAATGCAGAAAGTCAGGGAAAGGTCAGAAAAACAACAATGTGTCTTGTGACTTGGCAACAATCCACAAACGACTGTATAAAATAAAGCAGAGCGCGCCATTCAAGGCGGCCGCCATGTTTGTCTTGTCTTGTGTTGTCTTGTGTGTTCATTCCTTTGTTTAGGAAACACGCGGACCCCAACAGCTATTATTTAAATGATACATTTGTATGATTATATACACATTAATCTTAATGATGTCATTCACAAACAAAACTACCTACCCAAACACTCAGCCTAGACACTGACAACATAAGCCATGCTTTACTATCTATATTAACATGATTCTCCTATTCCATGATCTTCATTAGCATTATTTTAATTTTCCTAAATGACCCTTCCAAAGGAAAATGGTTTGAATATTCATTATAGAAAGTTGCTGAAAGACTCATGCCTCCTCAACACAAAGTATCAACAATTTGGGGGCTAAAATGCTATACATTCCTCCTCTTAAAATCCTTTTTATACATTCCCAACAATCCTACGTTGGTTTTATTAGCTTTACCAAACCCAATCAAGTCCTCTCCTTGAACCACCCTCCTTTAATTGAACTTACAAATCTCACTAGATTCAGAGTTTACCTTCTCAGAGATACTGACAGAGCTTTGAAACGTGGTGTTTTCCTTTATCAATAGAAACAATAAACTCAACTTGTCTGTTAACTTGTTATTTGTTTATATTAGGAGACAAATGACTTAAGGACAATCTAATATTTATGAAACATTCTAACTGTAAAGTTCTGCACTGATTTAAATGATGATTTCATCCTTTAGATTTTCGCATTCCTAAAAATGCTATTTTCTTTCGTATTTTAAACCGTTTATCTTTCTCTTGCATGCTCCATTGAATGAGCCATGAAGCAGTGTTAGTATGGTAGATTTTAAAATATTTTAAAATGTCTTAAAGTCCTATTCTTATAAATTTAAATAAACAATTTTAGAAAAAAATGAACAGCAATATTTTGGAAAGTTCTAATAATTATTTTGTTACTTAATAACATTTACATTTTCAATTAAAATTTACAAGATTATTTGGAGAATGTATCCTAGGGATAGCACACATTAAGGCCCTGATCTCCCACAATAAACTCTGGAGTTGGCTTTTATTTGTCTTTATCATTTCAGTACTGCATGACACATGACTTAATATTAGACATTCTTAATATAACCATTTTGAATTACAGTTTTAAAAGAATGATGATTATATGGCAATTGTCCTGTTTTAATTCTTTATATGCTGAGATTTAAAATAAGAAATAAAAACACAAGCAAGTGTATCATAATTGTTCTTTGGTCCATAACATCTGCAGGAAATAACTGAACATTTCAGGTACATGTATGGGCACTTAGTTTTAGATAGGAGATCTGAGGTCCTTGTGTAGTTTTTGCAGTGAATCATGTAACATGTCAAAACATGGTATGTTATATAAAATATTAAAGCACTGTAATAATATCTCCCAAAATTATCTGCATGCTACAGACTAATATTCCCTATTATATTATAATATAGTAATTATTTATAATATTATTAAATAAGTAAATTACTAACTTGTTAAGATTATAAGGAACGACTTAAAATTATAAAGGTTCTTTTCAGGCTAATAAAGATGTATATTATATTGTTATATATCCAAGTAATATATCGACATAATACTTTAAAAATAATTGATATGTTGCCATAGGGAATAATTTCTTTAAAATTCATTTAAATTAGATGGTTCAATATTTTATTTACCTTCTCACAGACACAAGTAGCTAAGAACTGAAAGGAGTAATTTGCAGAGTAAAGTCTGGAGACTGCTGCAAATCCCCACACCTGCTAAAATTCACTCCTCTGCTAGCCACAGCTGGAGGAAGAAAATGACTCCTGATTTCTATTTTACCTTCCAAATCTCAAGCACATGCTTTTCTTTGGCAGAATTTAAACTTGGATAGTGCTGTCAAACTTTCTGGGAAATGCAATTCCAAGTCATCCATTCTGTGTGTAACTGGGGATATTATAGGTGTAGGGAAAAATAGTGTTGTATACCAATGGACATTTTTGAGGAGTTCACAAATGCGCTTCATAAACTTGATCTTGAATTACTCAGTGTCATGACTTCATTTTATAATTTAAATGTTGAGGTATAAAAAAGAATTTCATCACTTAATTCAATATTGTATTTATATTTATCACCACTGTTTAGACATACATCTTTATTACTCAGAATTTAGTACTTTAGTCCTTTTGTTTCATGCAATGTTTTATTGACCCAATATGATTTTGGAAAATGCCCAAGCTCCAAATTAGCTCCACTGGATTTCCAAACTGCACGTATAACAACTTATATGGTATTTCCCAAAAAATGTCTAATAGACATCTTAAACTGCACAGACCAAAGAGATCTCTTGATCATTACATTCAACCTCCTTCTGTACTTTTCTTTCTTATCCAGGAAAGGACATAATTTTACTCACTTAGTTATCATGTCATGCGTCACCTAATTCAGGAAACTTTTGAAAGTAAAATGGGATGCTATTAATTAGGCTGAGATAATAGTCATAAAGCAGCAAAATATCTGCTTGATATCTCTGTCTATTTGCAATGGCTATCCTGTCTGCTCTACCACCAAAAGACATCTCAGTAAGCTACACTAACATCAACATGACATTTCATTTATTTATGTAGAATATATCGTGAAATGGTTTTTAGAATATCCACAGAGTTATGCAGCCAGGATTGAAACATATTTTTCTGCATATCTTACTTCCTGAAAGCAACTCTGTACCCATAACAGTCACTCCCCAGCTCCTCACACCCTTCTGTTCCCTACATACCACCAATCTCCTCTTTAGCCTATACACTTGCGTATTCTGGACATTCAATGTAAACGAAATCAGTCAATATCTCATCTTTTGTGACTGAGTTCTTGCACTTCACATAATATTTTCAAATTTTATCCATGCAATGCTTTATTTTTTTCACTGCCAAATAATATTCGGTTGTTTGGATATACATTATACAAGTGCCTTGATATATGCAGGGAATTGTTCCAGGACTCCCATGTATAGTGAAATTTATACATACTCAAGTCCTGCAGTAGGCACTGCAAAACCCATATATTCAAAAGTAGGCCCTCCATGTGTGCAGGTTTCTCATTCAGTGAATACTGTATTTTAGAATCACGTTGGTTGAAAAAAAATGGGCATGTAAGGGAACCTCATATGGTTTGGCTGTGTCCCCATCCAAATCTCATCTTGAATTGCAGTTCCTATAATCTCCACATGTCATGGGAGCGACCCAGTGGGAAGTAATTGAATCATGGAAGCAGTTTCTCCTATGCTAGTCTCATGACAGTGAGTAAGTTCTCATGAGATCTGATGGCTTTATGAGAGGCCTCTGCCTTCACTCAGTTATTCTTCCTTCTGCCACCACATGAAGGACATGATTGCTTTCCCTTTTGCCAGGATTGTAAGTTTCCTGAGGCCTCCCCAACCATGCTGAACTGTGAGTCAATTAAACCTCTTTCTGTTATAAACTATCCAGACTCAGATATGTCTTTATGGCAGCATGAGAACAAACTAATGCAGTAAATTGGTACCAGGTGGAGTGGGGCACTGCTATAAGGATACTCAAAAATGTGAAAGCAAGTTTGCAACTGGGTAACAGGCAAAGATTGGAACAGTTCTGAGGGCTTAGAAGAAGACAGGAAAATGTGGGAAAGTTAGGAACTTCCTAGATACTTGTTAAATGGCATTGACCAAAATGCTGATAGTAATATGGTCAATGAAGTCTAGGCTGAGGTGGTCTCAGATGGAGATGAGGACCTTGTTGGGAACCGAAGCAAAGTTGTCTCTTGTTATGCTTTAGCAAAGAGACTGGTGGTATTTTGCCCTTGCGCAAGGGGTCTGTGGAATTTGGAACTTGAGACATATGATTTAGGATATCTGGCAGAAGAAATTTCTAAGTGGCAAAGGGTTCAAGAGGAAGTAGAGTATAAAAGTTTATAATATTTGCAGCCTAATGATGAAATACAACAGAAAAAAACATTTTCTGGGGAGAAATTCAAGCCTGCTGCAGAAATTTGCATAAGTAACAATGAGGAGCAGAATGTTAATCACCACAACAATGGGGAGCATGTCTCCAGGGCATGTAAGACACCTTCTTGACAAGCCCTCTTATCATAGGCCCAGAGTCTTAGGATGGAGGGGAAGGGGTACCGCATTTTTTAGTTTTAGTGACCTGTAGAGCTCTTTCCAAAACATATTTACCACATAAAAATGTTGTTAATATTATGGGGGCTGAGGTTATATCATTTACAAGTATAGTTTTAAACTGAATGCCTTCTGTATATACTATTTAATATATATGTCACATCTTCCAGAAATAAAACTAATAATCTGGTAGTTACCTGTCTTCTTGTCGAGAAGCAAAATAGGCATGGGATTCTGGACAAGTTGATTAAAGTCAGTAGGCTTCTTGTTCCAAATTTTTAAAATTAAGATAATAAATGTAATTATCTCATAGAGTTATTATAAGTATAAAATGGTCAATATTTGTGAAATGTAAAAAGTGTATCTAACAAATTTGAAGCACTAAATAAACTAAAACAAAGAAATAGGTCATTTGAAGATACATTTTGGTTTCAGGCATTCACCTTAACAAACCAACAACACTCTTTTTTGTTTCACCAGGATAAAAAACAGTCATATCATCTTTATTATAAAATAATTACAGTGTCAGCTAGGTGAGGTGACTCATGCCTGTAATCCCATCACTGTGGGAGGCGGAGTTGGGCGGATCACAAGATCAAGAGATTGAGACTATCCTGGATAACACGGTGAAACCCCATCTCTACTAAAAATAGAAAAAATTAGCTGGGCATGGTGATGGGCACCTATAGTCCCAGCTACTCGGGAGGCTGAGGCAGGAGAGTAGTGTGAACCCGGGAGGCAGAGATTGCAGTGAGCCAAGATCATGCCACTGCACTCCAGCCTGGACTACAGAGCAGACTCTATCTTAATAATAACAATAATAATAATAATATTTATAGTGTCAATATACATATAACTATTATGATGTACATATTTTATTATACCAAATATGAAAATACATTTCAATGCTAACAAACAGGAATTTAACATCTTACTTTTCTAAATGTAACTTCTATATCATAGAATTAATTTAGGATGAAATCAAGACATAGTAAAACTAAGTAATTGAGAATGTTTTTCTTTAATTAGAAATTTTAAGCTCGGCCGGGCGCGGTGGCTCAAGCCTGTAATCCCAGCACTTTGGGAGGCCGAGACGGGCGGATCACGAGGTCAGGAGATCGAGTCGAGACCATCCTGGCTAACACGGTGAAACCCCGTCTCTATTAAAATACAAAAAAAAAAAAATTAGCCGGGCGAGGTGGTGGGCGCCTGTACTCCCAGCTACTCGGGAGGCTGAGGCAGGAGAATGGCATGAACCCGGGGGGCAGGGCTTGCAGTGAGCTGAGATCCGGCCACTGCACTCCAGCCTGGGCGACAGAGCCAGACTCCGTCTCAAAAAAAAAAAAAAAAAAAAGAAATTTTAAGCTCAATTAATCTCCCTTCATGGGGGAAACCAGAATTGATAAAAAATAAGACTACTTTTTATTAATTTGAGAGAGAAGACAAAACTTTTTGTTTACTACATGCTTAGTTATTTATATTTTCATCCAAAATACATAATAGGACCTAATGTTGAACACTACCTATATACGATACATTTTTAATCACTATTCTACAATAAAATATTTTAAAATTATATAATATTATCTCTTAATCTACGATATTAGTATAAGACATCTACTAACTATACTTGACAGGATATTAGCCTCTTTTTCTTTTTACTTAACTACATTTTTATCACAAAATGTAGGATATTTGTGTATGCATACACGTTTTACAAGGAAGACCTACGTAATCAGATTTCTAGGAATCTATTTGAATGAAAGATCAAAGTGCCTCTGGGAAATATCTTTTCAATGAAACAGCAAAATTTTTATTTTAAGGCTCAACATATTTCACTATGAAAACAATGTAGCCAAAATACGGGATTTATGACCAACAATATGCTGGAGAAAAAAACCACAAAACACAAAGCTAATTTCACATTAAACTAGTTGGGAGAATAAGGCCTAGAAATGTTAACTGAATCTATCCTTCATTGTCTCCTCTGTAGAAAATCCTTTAAATTCACTTGTATCTTTATCTTAGCACATTGAACCCTTAAATATTTAATAATGAAATAAATTTTATTTTTATTTCAGTTAAAATTTGATGTGATACACTGCCTTTTAAATGTCATGTGACCACCCTATAATATATTAATGGACCAAATCACTTATCAAAATGAAGTTTGTTGGAATATTTTATGGGACCAGGAGACCAAGAGTCACAAATTTTTTTGAGAATGATGAACCAGTATGAAAAGATATATAGGAAGGAAGACTGCTTTAAAAATCTTTTGATTTGCTACAACTTTAAACTTACATGGTCATTACAAGAATAATACAATTAATTTTCTTAGAACATTTACCCAGTTTTATAGGTGTTAACATTTTATCTCACTCTCTCTATTCATAAGTTTACATGTATACATATATTTGTTTTTCAGAACCTCTTGAGAGCACCTCGGATGTGCTGGACCCTTTTACCCCTAAATACTTCAGTTTTGTATGTTTAAAGAAAAAGGGAATTTTCTTACATAACAACAGAAAAGTAAAATGCTAGAAAATTTAACATTGAAACACCACCAATGTAACCTGTAGTCCATATTTAAATATCAATTGTTCCAATAATGACCTTTATAGTTTACAGTTGCTGCTTCCAGGATTATGCGCAGAATCACATGGTATTTAGCTGTCATATCTTTTAAGCATCTATTTATCTGGAACATTTACACAAATTTAATTTCTGTTTCTTAACCTTGACATTGTTAAAAAGTACAGGCCATTTATTTTGTACAATTTCTCTAAGTGGACATTCTCTGATATTTCCTAAAGATTAGACTCATGTTATGCTGTTTGTCAGGCACACCACACCTTTGGTGCTGTGTCCTTCTCAGCACATCAAAGCTGAAGACATATGTATAATGTGCTTTTCATCCAGTATTGGTAACATTAGCTTTTATCACTCAGTTAAGAAGGTGACCACAAGTTTTGTCCTGTAAGCTTAATTAATAAGTGCCATTAATGAATAAGCTTGCTGTAGGTATCTAACTTGAGATTATTAAAAAAAATTCTGTTGTTTATCAAATTTGAACTACTTGAGGATTTTTTTTGGTATACACACCCACACTTATAAACAATTTTAACTTCTGCTATAAGGGAGATCTTTCCTTTATTTCCTTTTTATCTGCCCTCTTCCCCTTTTTCCCCTTCCTTCTTTTCTTCCTTTTTTCCTTCCTTGTTTCCTTATCTTTCTATTTAATGGGTTATTGTTTTGTTTAATGAGTGGAATTACACAATTTGACATTATTTATTTTGATGCTCAATTTGTAAGGAAAATTATTATAAGTAGAAATTCACATATACTCACTGAAATTATATTCTTGCCTATTTTCCATGAAGTCTAGGTATAAGACTTTGCAAATAAAAGTTGAAAGGGTTGAAGGAAATCTGAAAGAAAATCATGTTTTTACAATTTATGTAACAGAATATTTTTTAAAGACTGAAGGTAAGAGATTTGACTTCCAGAAAAAAATACATGATGTGAATACAGGTAGTTGATCCAGTGTTTTGTATACCAAAGGAAACCAGGCTAATATCTTGGACAGCAATACAAGAATAAACCATTAGCCAAACCAGTAACTCCTTTGACATCAAGCTCTGATTGCCCTGGTACAAATATGGAGGAACATTTACTGTGCATAAAACTCTTGGAATTCAAATGAAATCCCTTAATAGTGACATCTTTAGCAATCATTGCCAGTCATGATCATTCTGGAGCTTTCAGAGTCATGACCATTAAGGCTGTGAACACAGTGACCCAAAGCAAGAGAGAAGAAAGTTAGTGACAGTCATATACGAGTGATATGAGTAGTACCTTCAATGTCTCAAATTCTAAACTGATACAGATATAATACAAACAAATAAGAAAGGACACATTAAAATATTTTAAAAACATCAATTTGGTTGGTTACTATTATGTGAAATTATATATATACTATTTTTAATAAATTTATTTAAAAGTAATTTGCCATGTCTTTCCCATCCTCAATTGAAATGTTCATTTCTGAAGTAACACATTAAAAATAAACTAACAAAGACACAAACTAAAACACTTTGGGCCATTGTTGTGTAGATTTGTCTAAACATTTATCTTTTGATAACACTTTTTTTTTTTTTTTGAGATGGAGTTTTGCTCTTCTTGCCCAGGCTGGAGTGCAATGGCATCATCTCAGCTGACTGTAACCTCGGCCTATGGGTTCAAGCAATTCTCCTGCCTCAGCCTCCTGAGCAGCTGGGATTAGAGGCATGCACCACCACGCCTGGCTAATGTTGCATTTTTAGTACAGACGGGGTTTCTACATGTTGGTCAGGCTTGTCTCGAACTCCCCATCTCAGGTGATCCGCCAGCCTCGGCCTCCCAAAGTGCTGGGATTGCAGGCATGATCCACCGCACCCAGCCTCCTTCTATAACTCTTGAATGACAATCAGATGCTCACATACCTTCTCTATATGATACCATACATCTGTCTAAGTAACTGAAATGTGCAGTTCCCTTTTTTAAGGTTTTATGACATATAGGTAAAATGTAAATTATGTAATAAATATTGAATATTGAGTTACCTATCACTTTTTTGATCTACCTCTTTGGAAGCTCTTCAACTTATCATTGTCTTGTTCAAGCTGCTGCTAAAGTGATCCAATCACTGTGTGTTTCAACTCATTAATGCAAATGCAACTGAGAGTACCTCACCTCATATCCATACCATGTGAATCTCAGCTACTGCCTTGAGGTGTCTATGCATGCACAACTCAGAAGTGCCTGCCATATAACATCTTGGGAGTAGAACACCTACAAATCAGACACTGGAGCTGAAGAATCAAGTCTTTCCCATCAATTTCCTGGGAATTTCACGGATTCTTAGAGGACATTCTTACCACATATTCCCATCAGTCGCCCTGGAGCCAGCCCTCTTCATAACCTATTTACATATTGGCTTTCTATTCCTTGCTCACTCCTCATGTTCCCTTTTGTTTTCTTGGATTACTTTCCTTGACAAAGTGCTAGCTAAGATGACATTATCCAAAACTATTTGAAGAAAATATGACTGTCTTTTTGCATTTTACTGATGTCAATTTAGTCAGCAAAATAATTTTAATTTGAATTAAACACTGAAAAATGAGGCATAAGCTATACTGAAGAATTTGTTTTATTTCTTTGAAATTTTTATTTTTTGTCTTTTTCTAAGACAGTCTCTTGATAAAGTGAAAAAAAAAATGCATGACTAAGAAGCAGTCTTTTTAAAGTGTCTTTTGCCTTTAATCAGTATTGTACCAATTATGTTTCTGAGTATATAATTGTCTTTGCTCTCCTGAAAAGGAAAAATAATCAGTTTTCATGAGACAAAAATTGTGTCCCCAAATGTGAAAAAACAATTTCTTTAAATTTCTCAAATTATAATCATATAGGTTTCCTTGCAAACCATAATTACCCAGTCTCCCTATAATTTCTTTCAGTACAGATTTAGCTCAAGTCTTCTGTATGATCATTGTATAGCAGTGATACAATAGCATCTCCTCACATGGCTCAGCTGTGGCTAAGATTTCCTGGCTCACATTTGCACAAAAGGCATAGGAAGCCAAGAAGCTGGAAAAACCAAAGATATATAAGAATTCATTAAAAGAAAAAATAACAGTTTTGAAAGCCGCACTTGAATTCATTACTTGCAGTTCCTATAAAAATACCTTGCTACTGTGCATACTTTTCTTAGTTCCTGGTGAGAAAATCTTTTATTTATACATCAAGTCCTCAAAACAACTATGAAAAAAAAAAAAAAAAGAAAATTATTAACATAACATTTGCTAACATTCCATATTTTCCTTCACTGAGTATATTAATATATTTTAAAGAGGCATATATTCTAAGAAAAACACTAACTTTGCTGAAAAAACATGAATTACTATACTAGAGGAATTTGAAACAATTGTATGTTTCCTGTAAAATTCATATTAAAATCTTTTTGCAATTTCTTTTCAGTTCTCTGTAGCACCAGCAGGTGGCATGATTAAGGCACAAAAATGGCAAAATCCTTGAGAAATGTAAAAGAAATACATTATCCTTTTCTCAGTGTCTGAGGATGGCAGTCATTTTTCTTTCTGTGCATGCAGGTTACTAAAGTCATTCACGGCTACTAGTCCTTAGCAGACACATCGTTTTCCTTAAACCAGTTGAAGCTGTGCCCTTTTAAGACTCTTCTGATCACAAATCACTGCGCTGCAGTAATTTTCAGCTTTTACCATAAAGTGAGTCCAAAGCATATGGTGTGCATAAATTTGGATTATCTTCATACTGACAAAGATTCTCTGCTTGACCAAACTTTAGTCAGCCTCGGGAAACTTTTCCTAAGCCTGCCTGTGCACTTCCTTGCAAAATCCAGCTTAGCAAAGAATCCTGCTAAATCAGTTTAACTAGAATCAATTCCTCTCCCCGTGATGTCTAATCACCCTCAGTATTTAATCGGGTTCTTTATTCGCCATCCTCCAGGAGATGCCTGATCACTCTGAACTGTCTTCCGCAGGAATCCTGCTAGGTCAGTGTAGCCAGAATACCTCTAATTCCTGATGTGTCCTCTTAGAAATTTTTCATCCACTGACTCCAAGCCTGCTCCATGGCTATAAAATCCTACCTGCCCATGCTGTATTGAGAGTGGAGCCCAATCTCTCCGCCACTGCAAAATCCCATTGCTGTGGCTCATATATACCAATTGTGATGGTTTTGAATAAAGTCTGCTTTACAATACCTTAACAAGTGCTGTTGAATAATTATTTTCTCTTTAACAATACTAGGTTACAACAAGTACTCTTTGGGAAAATTGTTATATGATGAGGACAAGACTAAAATTAAACTACCTTGCCTTTTAATACTCTAAGATTTTATAGTGAATCTCTGATGGGACACTTTGCCACATTTTGGGGGCAAACCAGATAATGAGGTTATGGGTTACAGGCCTTTTAAAAACTGGCTAAAAGGGGCTGGATGCAGTGGCTCACGCCTGTAATCCCAGCACTTTGGGAGGCCAAGGTGGGTGGATCACCTGAGGTCAGGAGTTTGAGACCAGCCTGGCCAACATGGTGAAACCCCATCTCTACTAAAAACACAAAAATTAGCCGGGCGTGGTGGCGGGCACCTGTAATCCCAGCTACTCAGGAGCCTGAGGCAGGAGAATCGCTTGAACCTGGAAGGCGGAGGTTACAGTGAGCCAAGATCGTGCCACTGTACTGCAGCCTGGGCAACAGATAGAGACTCGGTCTCAAAAAAAAAAAAAAAAAAAAAAATTAAGGCAGAGACACTTCTTTTTCCCAGAAATTCTCTCAGATATTCCTACTCCTATTTTCCCTGTCAACAAATGCACATATGCCTTGGTGGTAGAAATGGTTCTTTCCTTGTTTACTTACAGTCAGTGAACTGAGTAATGTCTACATTTTTTTTTTTAATAATTATAATCCCTGAGTTCCCTAATTAGGTCACTTTTTTAAAGGAGTAACTCTTCCTATATTCTTTCCTTAATATCCTTCTGCTTAGTGTATAATCTAGTTAGAATACAATACCACATGCTAAACTAATAAAAAATTGCTTCTACAAAATTGTATTTAATAACTACTTGTTAATTAGAGGAACTGAAATAATTATATTTTATCATTACCAAGTTCAGGAAACTTTGTAAATACTTGTTTAAGAAATAAAATGAGATGATAACTTTAAAATGTCTGGACATATTGCCTTTAACATACTCCTTCTCTAATAAGGGAATTTACAAATTCTTGTTTTACTGAAGTAAAAATATCTTATCAAATAAAGAACAATGGAAAAATTTTAAACATATATTTTCTATGTTATGAAATAAAAGGAAATCATTTTATGCTAATTATAGGGGTTTGCACAATATTATAGATTGAGATATTAGATAAATATATACAATAAGAAAAACAGTCTGAAGATTTACCCATTGAGTATCTTGAGACTGGGGTGAGAATACATAAGACTTAAGAGGCCACTATACAAGACAACAGCAATGTATTATGATAAGAATGTTACAATAATACCATGCATGGAGTCCTTGTTATGTGTTGCAATGTAGAAGGTAAGTGATATTTTCCTTAGTTTAAATTGATGCTCTCTATAATAATGCAACAAATTTAAAATCAACCCAGCCACAAAAGGAGGAACTGATATTGAAACTGAAGAGGATAGGATTAAAAACTGTTGCCTTGTCCTGTGCCCATGTTACTGTTCATGGTAATGTGTGGCTCTGCATTCATGCATTTATTTTGTATTCCATTTTGCATCCCCACAATTTCAGCTCAAAACATAGCTCTCTACACTATTTTAATATCAACCTGATTTCTTTCCCTATCAGTTTTTTTCAAAACAGCAGTGGAATTAGTGTTATTCAAATATACTGTTATTTATATCATATTATACTAATACGTCATGCAATTATCGGTGAATCAGTGACATAATTAGTATGTAAGACTCGTAGTTCTAGTTTTGTGAGAACTATTAGTTTTAGTTTTATGCACCATACTTGATTTAATTCTTGCAATAACACTATACGGTAAGCACTGTTATTATCCTCAATTTTTAGCGCCAACGATTGTGAAGAATAGATAATTTCAAGAACTTGACCAAGATCACACAGCCACTGTGGAGCAAAAATGTACACCTAGGCAATCTGAGTCCAACCCCCTCCCTTTTTTGGCGGGGGGTGGGGGGGACAAAGAAAAACTCAGTAGTGCAGATACTGTGTTTGTAAGAGTTATTGGCAAGGCATCTTTTTTTTGAGACCTGATACTTTTCCAAGGATTGCCTAACCCTTAGAAACTTAGAATCGCATAACAGTTTCTAAGTGTTAGGCGATCATCACAACAGAATCCATAGGTGGTGAGGGCAAGAGTAACCTAGAAGTCAGCAGGAAGGAAAGTAATGGAGGTATTGCTTACCTTGTGGGAAGAGAGGCGGGACAAAAGCATAAAGAAGATGGCTGCCACAGTGAACTTCATTTCCACACCCTTCTGACCTTGGGAAATGGCCAGGTCATTTGATGAGGAAGAAGGAAAACAATCATTGCCAGCCTTAATCATATGGTAATCTGACAAGCGAAGCTGTGAAATGTGATTTCGGAATCAGCATATAATTGCTTTTATAAACAATATGGGAAGACTTACAATGGTATCAACTCTATTAGAATGGCCAAACTATATATAGCCCATGTCACATTCTGCTCAAAAGGCACATTACATATAATTTTTCCAGTTTAAAGTCTTTTCAGTATAATTATTGTTTTTCTGCATCAGAAATGTTGCATCTAACAAAAAAATTAAAAATACCCCTCATTATTTACTTTTTAAATTTTGTTAAGCTTTCTTTACTCTGATGTGAGACTCAAATAAGATATCCCTCTATGAATGAAGATCAAAGAAAGCCTTTCTGGAATTTAAAAGTATCCATATGTCACAAGGATATAAGACTAATACTTCATGTTGGTATTTGCAAAAATAACATGATTTTTTAAATTTTTGTTTCAGCTTGTTTGCAAAAGTTTCATGAATTTCAAATCTATTTAAATTTCTATGGGGACTTGCTGTAGTAGTTTCAAACTTAATAGGTTTCAGCTTAAATATTTTGAGTTCACTTATCTAAAGTTTTTGCATTAGTAAATTAGTAAGATATATAAATATATCTAAGTAACAAAGGTTTCCAAGGTAACCATATGTCAGGGTAAATGCACTTCTTATTATGATCGTTTCTCATGATAAAGCAGTGTATGCTAAAAATTTACAAGTGAAATGCAAATTGAGGTTAAAATACTTGAATCTATTAAGCTTTTTGTTCTGAGACTCTTGAGTCTATTACATTTTTTTGTTCTGAGACTATGTGTGATGCCCCAATCAAGTATTTCCATCAGATTAAAAATATATATTTTATATATAGCAGCAAACTTTCCAGAAAAAAAGGAACTATCAAATAGATGGACTTATGTATGTAATCTGTATTTTAATTATCTTTTTATTTGGGGTCTTGCAGAATAATAGAAAATCTAGAAGTAGTGTAGGTCATAACCACATAAATAGAGCATATAGATATTATTATAATCTTTATGAATACTTAACAATACTAGGTTACAACAAGTACTCTTTGGGAAAATTGTTATATTTATATGATGAGGACAAGACTAAAATTAAACTACCTTGCCTTTTAATACTCTAAGATTTTATAGTGAATCTCTGATGGGACACTTTGCCACATTTTTGGGGCAAACCAGATAATGAGGTTATGGGTTACAGGCCTTTTAAAAACTGGCTAAAGGGGGCCAGGAAAATATTGACATATTCTGATGATATAGATGGCACTTAAGAAGTATAGAAAAATGGGACCCTTATAACAAAATAAAATGATCAAAAATATTTTGTTTCCTGATGTGACTAAACCTGTATATAAATAGAGCATTTAGGACATCAGTAGAGCTATATCACGTTTCTGCTGTAGGAAACTGAATTGTCAAAGAAGTTTTTTTGGTTTTTCTTTTAAAATCTCACATAAAAACCATGCCCTGATATTGAACAAGCCAAAATTTTCACTGTTCTGTACCTTAATGGTATCATCAATGTATTTTCACTATTTATCTTTTTAGTCTACCTACCTTCACATGGAATTTACATTCTCATGTCCACAAAATGAGCTGAGAACTCCAGCATTGCAACCACACTCTAAGCAAGAAGAGTAGAAAAGACAAATGAAAGTAAAGGAGGTTAAAAAAAGAAAATGACAAAATGAGTATACAAGCTAATTATTTAACCTTGTCAGAAGAACAATCAAGTTGTCTGAAAATCCCACTTAATTTAATTCTTGCAATAATACTATAAGGTAACTACTCTTATTAGTAAGTAGACTTCCACTTACATCTCATTTTTTGCAAGTGTGTTAGATTTCTATCCACTGTTTCATGGGAGCCGGAGAAAGTAACCATTACTCTGGACACTGGACTGTTTGCTTCCCCATAGAAACTTGGGAATATAATAATAAGGTATAAGAGACTGACTGGTTTTATAAAGACAGCTGGCTGGGTTTGACACAAAATATCTCACAGATGTAAGAAAAAAAATATAAACAGAATGAGACAACAACATATGAAGTCCTAATGCTTATATGTGATTAAGATTTGTATATCTTGTTATGTCAATTTATCTCTTTGTTTTGATCTCATCCTGTTTTAACAGATCTTTTCTTCTTAATTTTCAAAGAGGTTAGTACTGACTCAGGTGAAGACTTTCGTTCTAGATGCAAGATAGGAAAGCACCTACTCCATTTAAATTTTTTTCATAAAGTATATTAGGTATTCAATATTATATTTTTGAATACAAGATGGAAAGCTGCTTGAATTATGAGCAAATTTCTGAGATTTCTTTTTACACTGGCTCACAGTAAGAATACAATTTTGAAACATGCTGCCATTTTAGTTACCTAGCTTACTGGAAATTTCGTTTCCTACAGTCAAATCAGTTAAATTAAATTCTGGATTAGATTGCATAAACTCAATAGAAACGTTGACATATTTCAGTCTGTCTCTAAAATTTCATGATTAATCATTCTCTCATAAATAAACCAACTCTTTAATCATGTACTCAACCACTATATACTTCTCTTGAGGGCATTGTGGCATTCTAAAAGAAAGCTCAGTAAGATATTTCTCCGTGACTTTGAAGGAAGATTTTTAAAAACTAAAATTTTACACCAATATAGAATATTATCAAAGCTCATGCTCACTCACCTGAAAAATAGGAACAATACTATTCTACCTACTGAATTATGGGACATATAATAAGAAAAATATTTTGAAAATGTTAAGTTTTAAAGAAAAACAATAAAAACAAGGATAAGGAAAGACGGAAATGTAAACATGGGAGGGTAGGAGATAAAAGAAGAAAATTGTTTCAGGAGATGCTATTTTTTCTCAATTTTCAAAAGTTTTAATTGATAGATAATTGTATACATTTATGGAGTACAGTGTGATGTTGTCATATTTGTATATAATGTGAAATGATGAAATCAAGCTTATTAACATATCCATCACTTCACATACATAATATATTTTGTAGTGAGATAGTTAACATTTACTCTCTTAGCACTTTTGCAATGTATAAAACATTAACATTAACTATGATCACCATGCTATGCAGTAGATCTCAAAAAATTATTCCTCCTATATAACTGAAACTTTGCATTCATCTCTCCATTTCTTCTCTTCCCTTCCCTCACCTCTGGTAACCACCATTGTACTCTCTACTTCTATAAATTCGACTTTTTAAGTAAGTCACATTTTGCAGTATTTGTCTTTCTGTACCTGACTTATTTCACTTAAGCATGATTTCTAGTTTCATTCATGTTGTTGCAAGTAAGAAGAGATGACTTTTAAAAACAAGATATGCTTCAATGGTATTACTAATAATTAATCTTCAGATTTATAACTCATGGGATCATAAAGGCTATCTTTTTTCCTTTTGAATGGGCGCTCTCTATCTGGCAAACAACAAACTCAAGGTCTTGCTGTATTGTCCAGGCTGGAGTGCAGTAGCAGGATTGCAGGGCACTGTCACCTTGAACTCCTGGGCTCATGCAATTATCCCATTTCAGCATTCTTAGTATCTAGGAGTACATGTGTGTACCACCATGTCAGGCTATTTTTTTTTCTCATTTGTTGTAGCGACAGGGCCTTGCTATTTTGCCCAGGCTGATCTCAAACTCTTAGGCTCAAGTGATCCTCCTGGTTTGGCCTCCAGAAGTGCTGGGATTACAGGCATGAGTAACAGCACCTGGCATATATATATATATATTTTTTTTTTTTTTTTTTTTTTGAGACAGGGTCTCACTCCCTCTCCCAGGCTGGAGTGCAGTGGCATAATCGTGACTTACTGCAGCCTCAACTTCCCAGGTTCAGGTGACTCTCCCAACTCAGCCTCCACAGTAGCTGGGACCACAGGCCTGTGCCACCACACCTGCTAATTTTTTTTTTTTTTTTGTCGAGACAAGATTTTACCATGTTTCCCAGGCTGGTCTCAAACTCCTGGGCTCAGGAATTTCGCCCACCTTAGCTTCCCAACGTGGGATTACAGGCGTGTGCCACCACGTGCAGCATTTGCCTGCATTTTTAATATGTACCTTTAAGCTTTTAAACACCTGACACTTTCAAAAAAAGCATGGAAGCATTCATATTTTAATGAGATTTTAAAATATTTATGTGAATTTAATATCATGAGTTATGCCACATTTTTGCATGTTTTGTATAACTTGCGTTTATGAAGTTCTCATTTATTTATTCCACATCACTGTTGCTACAGCAACCGATTACTGTAACATTTATTTTTATGGCTTTTTTGATAAGACTATCTTCAAATTACAGCATGTCTAGAACTTGTTGGATCATAATTTAACTTTCACTGTGAAGAGACAACATACTAGTCCTATCTTGGCAGATTTATATTGGCTTCCTGTTTCAACTAGAATTATCTCCAAGCTATTAAGTCTGGAGGATTTTATTTTTCTTTTGATGATTAAATGGACTAGAATCCCCATATCTTTCAGGGTGTCCAGAGAAAAATATCATTTCTGCAACCTCATTCTTCTGATCAATGCTTTTGTGAATTATGTTGCTTTCAGCTAGAAAATGTATGCCTCAAAGGCTTTTGTTATTGTTCTTGCTGTTACTTTTTTGTTCACTTCAAGAGTGTCATCTTCATTACCAAAAGTAAGAATTATTGGTCATTTAGAATGTTTAAAAAATTTTTCCACTACTTTTAGATACACTTGTTTTACAGATAGATAGATAGATAGATAGATAGATAGATAGATAGATAGATGAATGATTATTTTGGTTTAGATGGGTTTAGTTACATACATATAACTCTCCCATCTCTCTCTCTCTATATATATATATGTATATACACACACATACACATAACACTCTCTGTCTTTCTCTGTATATGTGTGTATATATATAATACCTCTATGTCTAGATATCTACTTACTATCTATCTACATATACATAGAAAGCTGTATCTATGTAATATTTATATATATATGCTAACATAGATTTTATGAAAATGCTAATCACATTTTTCTACTTTGGCTATTTCACAGTATTTATTAGCCTCACTTACTTTCCTTTGGACCTATTTGAATATATATTCAAAAAACATGATAGAAAAGTATGGTTCTATGGTAGAGTAATGATTTACTCCAAACTACAGATAATGCTGGATAACCCTTTCATAATGTGAAACTCAGAACAGTCTTTTACTTTCATTCCATTCCTTTTTTTAGTATTTACTTTCTTACATTGAATAATGGGAAAGAACAGGAAAGTAGCTTTCTGGCTTTCTTCAGAGATTGTCAAAGGAAGATAGCAAGCTAAAAAGAAAGGGGGGTGGGAACATGACTTACAAAGAAGATTATCAAAAGAGTCCAGAATTCAGTACTGGCTAGATTAAAAAAAAAAAAAATACTGAGTTTACTGCCAATTTGTAATTTATTTGTCAATTCTCAGGGGAAATTTATTTGTCAATTCACAGTGGAAAAATTGTTAATTTTCTTCTATGATTATGATATTTGTAAAGGTTGTAACACACCCACAAACATCAGCACTGCAAAATGGATTTAATATTTTGTTAGCAAATTTGTTTAAGGTTCTATTTTGAATACCAGTCCTATACAGTTTGGCAACATATTTATTATAGCTATTTTTCACTTATTTTTTAATTGACATAAAACTGTTTGTACTTATTGTGTACAACATGATGTTTTGAAGTATATACACATTGTGGAATGACAGACTCTGGATAATTGACATGTACATTATCTCACAGAGTTATTATTTTTGTTGTGAGAAGACTGGATGTTATTGTTTATTAATATAACTTAGTAAAGTGTTGCTTTTTCCTTCCTATCTAGGAGATGTAATATATATGCTTATTCATAATAGAGGGAGAGCGAGGTGTTGGTTTTGTGTCATCATTTGTCATTCTGTCACTTTCTCTGTATTTTTTTATTTTTTTATTTTTACTGCTGTCCCCACTTTGCCATGGATAGCAGCTCACTTACTCGTGGCTATTCATCTTCTCAATTTATTGGACAAAGTGCCTTTGAGAAAATGCTGATCCTTCTCAATGAATGTTAAGAGGGAAATCAATGTTGGGTAAGATATATATTCCTTTGCTATTCCCTCTCATTATTTCCCATCATCCACAAAGAAAGACTACATGTTTCAGATTTACTGAAGTTTGGGGAAAATATATAAATTCATTATAAATAGTAAAAATGCAATTATATGTTAAATACCACTTCTTTTATAAAAATAGATAGATTACAGCTTTAAAGTCAAACTGTCAGTCTCATAAATGCCTCCATTACAAACTTAGCATTTTTTTCTTCAGGTTTGACTGAAGAGTCTATGAAATCACCTCCTTCTCCTAATCTCACCTGACTCCACCAACAGAGACCACTTTTCTCTCAACTTGCCTACTCATTTTTATTTTCCACCCCATAGTACATTTCCCTTAGGTATTTGCTGTAGAATTTTCCACAAGGGCTTACAGAAGGATTCTCAAAGATTGATAAAACAGTTATAGATTGGTACATACTAGTTATGCCCACCAGTTAAACATTTAGATTTGTATTCAGATCCGTTTATTCTTCTAATAGTCCTCAGGGTAATTAGTATAAAATATACCCATACAAAAATAAAGCCAAATACACACACCAATCCCAGTCCCAACACTCATACACACATACCACACACACATACACACTCACACACACACACACACAGCAGTCTCAAAGAAATGTTTTTTAATATAGTAGAGTTCTCCACAAGTAGGATTTAACATTCAATTGTAGAGACCGCTAACATAATGGAATTATGTCCTGTCATGGATAAATAGTCCATGCCAAAAGTCCCTCCCATATAAAGAAGAAAGGTAACCTACCAGTGTTTTACCAGTCAGACCCAAAGGCATTTTGGATAATGTGGGAGCTATTTGGATGCAGCTGGAAACCATCATTCTTAGCAAACTATCACAAGAACAGAAAACCAAACACCGCATGTTCTCACTCATAGGTGGGAACTGAACAATGAGATCACTTGGACTCAGGAAGGGGAACATCACACACCGGGGCCTATCATGGGGAGGGGGGAGGGGGGAGGGGGGAGGGATTGCATTGGGAGTTATACCTGATGTAAATGACGAGTTGATGGGTGCAGCACACCAACATGGCACAAGTATACATATGTAACAAAACTGCACGTTATGCACATGTACCCTACAACTTAAAGTATAATAATAATAAATTAATTAAAAAAAAAAGAAAAAGGACTCTTCATAAGTCATTTATGTAATGGAAAGAGATGTTTTAGAGAAGCTAGGCAACCAAAGGCATCAATAGAAATTGTATATGATCAAGTTTCCTGGTAGATGTAGAGGTTTTATTACAATCGCATTATTGTATTGCAGGTAATAATGACAGTGTTGTCTTTCAAAGCTATTTGTGGAGTGATTCTGATTGTCATTATTAAAGTTTTCTATGAACCCTTTTCTCTAGCTTTATTAATGATTCTATAAGGTTTCTAATATATATTAATCAATACATTTTTCCATGTAGCAAATCAGAATAGGCTGCTTTGTCTGCAAGTTAGAATCTTAATTGACACTATAATCAGTAAATGCAATTACTCTATGAAACGGATCATCATAAAAATGAGAATAGGTATTGGTATACTAAGCTGGTTGAGTTTAAAAATAATTTATATAAATATATGTAACCATGGTGTTCCATGGAATCTTCTGCAATGACCACCTGCACTTACTGAAAGTGAAGTCCATCTTGAAGCTAAAACCTTAGTTACTAAGTAGCTGTTGTCATGGAACATTGTGAACTACAAGATAAATATAAGAACCGTGGGTTGAGTGGTGCTTGTGATTGCACTGAGAGCTTGAAAAAAGTACATTGTATGCCAAAAGTTTTAAATTCTCAGTTCAAGGAAAATCAACATTTAAATAAGTGTCCCAAATGAATCACTTTTGTCTAATTATCATGGAGTTAAAGTAGTGAAAAAAAATTATAATCTGACCATGTACATTATTAAATTATTATACTAATCAAATTTACCACATTACCAGTTCTCTTATATGAAAAATAGAACATTGATCATAAAATAATAAGGAATGAGAATTAAAATAGGGACTCTGGAGAGGATACGGGGTACTCAGAACACCCCGGTTCCCAAACCAAATTGAGCTGTCCTCATTAGCCAAAGGAGCCTTTTCATTTCTATTGAGGCAGACACCTCTGTCTTGTTTGGGGACTTGTAAGAATATTGCTCAAGGCAATGACCTTTCAAGGGGAAGCTAATAGCCC
Source organism: Macaca mulatta (assembly GCF_049350105.2). Classification (NCBI taxonomy): domain Eukaryota; kingdom Metazoa; phylum Chordata; class Mammalia; order Primates; family Cercopithecidae; genus Macaca; species Macaca mulatta. The sequence continues at coordinate 81,586,806 of NC_133422.1, forward strand.
TCATTTTGTAACAGTGAAACAAGGAAAGGACTAGCCTAACTCGGTTTTTATTTAAAGGGCCTTTGCTGGTCCCTGCTGGTAGGTTAGGATAATTTTAGACTACTGAGATAATAGGCAGTAATGGCAATCATGTAGTTTTTAAAAAATAACTCTGGAATTAAAAGATAAGTATGAAAACAACTGACTATCTTTTATTAAAGATTTAGAGGTGACCTAAGGGCAAAGAAGTTCCCAGTTTCTTCCGACCCTTGGTGTCGCCCAGATATCTGTAGTCATCAGTTGCCTCTTGATGTCAACCCCTGCCTCTTCTCCCCGCCCTTAATGTAGAAAGAGCCTAAAATTTGTACTGACTTAAGATGGTACTTCAGAATTTTAGTTCATGATCTTTTTGATTTTGCTGGTTTTTCTGGGTAAACCTGCTGTTCCTGTTAAGAGGGAAATTAACTGATACAGCAGTTATTAAGAAATAATTCTTTATGCAGATAGTAAGGGTAAAGATTCTCGGTGGAAATTTTCCTGTAATAAGAAACAAACCCTGAACCATCTCTTTTCTAGCAGAAAAGGCTGTTTGAAGGGCTGGGCTGGCAAGCTTTGATATGTAAATGCAAGCCATTAGAAATTGGGTTCACTTGACACGGTGATTCCCGCTGTCCTTTCCTTCTTAGCAGGTGTACCGGGGTCATAGCCACCTCCAGATAACACCATGTGTTTGGAGCATCATGGTGACACGTATTTGCATATGAAAGGACTAAGGTGGGAGGGCCACATTTTCATGGGCTACGTAAATGACACAACTGGTCAAACCAATCCCCTAAGCCTTATGCAAAGCAGACACAGCCTCCTCCAGCATCCCTAATAGAAGCAGCCACTTCTCCGCTGCTGCACGTGGGGTTTGCTGTTTGTTCGAGTCCCCGCTCCCTCTGTCTCTGTATGGGGGACCTGTTTTCTTCTTCCTTCCTTCTTTCCTGCCTATTAAACTTTTTGCTCCATAAAACCACTCCACGTGTGTCTGTGTCATTTTATCCAAACCGGCGTGAGACCAAGGACCCTGGTGTTCCTCCAGTCATCGGAGCCATATCAACACCAACCCTTGTCTTTCAAGTCTGGTTTTTGAGCAGCAAAGGGCTGAATCTGGGTTTGGTTACAATTTCTCAGCTCTCTCAACTTTTTTTTTTTTTTTTTAGGTCTAAACATCCAGAGAAGCCTAATTGTGAAGTAAAGTTTAACATTGAAGTCCAATACTATGTGATGCTTTAACATCTGTTGAAATCAAGGGGGTCTCAAACGGCGTGGCCACAACTTCCTCTCCTCCGCTCATGTACATAAAGTCTCCTAACCAAACAACTCTCCTTATCAACATGACCAGGTGAAGTTCCTGCTTATCCCTGAGCACAGAAGGTTTTTCAGTTTTCTGTCAGACCATAGATCAAATGAGGCAATCACATTTTTCCCAGGGAGGGAAAAAGGACAGGCTCTCTCTTGAAACTACAAAGCCTGCTTTCCACAGTTGCCGCTAATCCACTGTGTTTCAAGGACACCCCCATGTAACTCTGCATGACATGCTGTGCCTTTCTCCCTGGGACTGTGAGTCTATGTGACTAAAACAATGCTGTCCATCTCATCTGTCCAATTGCAGGTCTCATGTCTTGAGTCATTCTCATAACCTGGAGTGGGAATCCCTTCCTCATGGACAAAAAGAGAAAATGATTGAAACACTATAGAATAAGACTAATCCAATAGGAGAAATACAACAAAATAATTTGGTTATATTTTAAAAATATATGGAAATTTGTTTGACCTTTTTTTTTTTTTTTAACCAAAAAACAAGGAGGACATGTTTTGCGATATATTTTTAGGGAATTACATTTTAAGTTTATGTTTAGGGCACTAAACAGAAGTTTAGATTGTAATGAATTCATTAATATGCCTGCACTATCCAGAAATTCTGATTTTTGAAACCTGTACTTGATGGTGGCCAATGGGAAATAAAGGTGAAATGCTAGATACGTGTTTGGTTTTATTTTGCAATACATAAGAATTTCTCCTAAGTACTGCGAAAGTGGAAATTATAAGGTTATTCACCCATTCCCTCATTATGACCCTGGAGGATAACCATAAAGGCCTTGTTTCACCAAAACAGAAAGAAGGACATTGGTGAGGAAAAGTTCAGTTTATCTGAAAAATACTCTGTTGGCTGTTCTCTGTAGACCACAGATGATTCTGCATGGAAATGGTTTCCCCAGTTTCAATAGGGAAGATAAGATACGTGGGTAGCACAATCCAGGTAGCTGTAATTAACCTTCAAAGGTAAGGTAGGAACAGTAGCAGTAATTGACTGTCAAGCTGGGAATTAGAATAGTTTAAGCTGCAGAGATTTTTGATTGCCGCTAATTATTTATGGCATCCTCATGACTAAAATATAAAGAAAGTTTATGAAAGCCTCACGAGGTCTATGAAATCAAACTAATTTGATTCTGTTAAACAGAGATTTGGCTTTGGCCAATGCAGTATATAAAAATCTAGACCTAAACCAGTAACAAAGAACCTTGAAATAAATGAAGGCCAGATACCAGTAAGAAAGAACTCTGCAGCAAATGCACAAGTATAATATGGTAAATCTTTCTTCTACTATTTCTGAATAATCTAACTGTACACTGAATAAAAGGAAGTGGAGAGAAATTTTAGACATAATTGAATATTGAACTGGGTTGCTATCAATACCTTGATTAAAAACAGTACTATTATGTGATGCCGATCAGAGCTGCAGCTTTGTAGAGGATCACGAGATGAATACATTCTGGCCATAGTTTTTCTTGTGGTGGAAACATTTTCCCCACACTTCTATTGCATAGCATTGCATAAAATGGATGCTTGCCATATGTATATGAATTTTAATGTGGGCAAACAATTTCCAATTGGTTTATGAAATAAACATCTTCGTTGTGTTCACTTTCATAAGATTTATGGTTCCCTTGACTTCGTATGGAATAGAAGTTGATTAGGGAGATAAGCAATAGATTTTATTTCCTGTACTATCTCTTTCCTACACTAACTCAAAGATAAATTTATAGTAGCCTCTTTAGTATTAATCATTTGCTGATTACAAAAGAGGTGAATAAATATTCAGAAATAGCACATTTGATCAAAATATTGTTAATTCAACTTGAATAAAAGTGACTGCGAGAAATTCCTATAGAAAAAAATTTAATATTATTCAAGAAATTAAGATCATGGCTGCCTAGTAACAATTCAACTTTGATTACATAAGCATAACTTAATATATCTATGAAGTAAACCAAGTGGTTATGTTAATAAAATGTCAAAATCAAGTTCATCATGAAATCAAAATAGAAAATTGTAGCCTATCGATTTCTAAATATCATTTATCTATAAAATATAAGTTAATGTTATTTCGTGAGGGAAATGAATATTTAGTTTCTAAGTAGCTGTCTCCACAACTTATAATTTACAAATTATTACTGGAAACACTTTTCCTGTCAGCCACACACTCAGATCAAATCCTGCCCTTTTCTGCCTTGTTCTGTGCCCCAAGAAACTTCCCTCTGTGAATGACTAAGTTTGGCCTTCCCTGCTTTTTGCATTCAAGTTGAGTATATCTGATAAGAATAAAAGATTATCAGAAGAAATAGATCATATGTAAGTTGAGAATATTTTTTATTTATTACTCATTACAAGCGATCAGTTTTAGCATGATAGATATATGCTAGTCTTAAGTTCACTAGCAAAGGGGAATAGACTGCATAAATGAAATGAGCGTGGTCAAAATAAATTTAATAGTTGGTGCAGTATAATGGAAAGTAATTAAAGGAGATCAAAATTAAAAGAAGAAGCAATTTCGGTGTCCCTGTAAACTTAACTCACACTTACTGAGAGGTTACAATAGTGGGTAGGAAGTGATTAATTTTATCATCCTAAAGCAACATGCTTTCTATTGTTAATCTGAAGGACTTCCGAGGCAGTGAGTAGCTAAGGGCAGTAACAATAAAGATTTGTTTCAAAAGTTAGAAAAGAAAATAGAGGCGAACACACACACACACAATAGAAGCAAGGAAACAACGACGACAAGAAAGAAATTAATGAAACAAAAAATGCATATGGAGTAGCAAAAACATCAAAATTTAGTTTTTAACAAGACTAATACATTGGTAAATCCTAGCAAGGGGGTAAAAAGAAAAAAAACAGAAAGAGAAAAAAAAAGACAAAATAAAATAAGAATTAAAGAATTCTGCAGGATCTATTCTGCTATCATAGAGTCTGCAGAAATCTACAAATGATACTTTAATGACAAAATTTGCCAACTAAGTTGATGTTTTTTATATTTTTTTTAAAAAAGTGCCTGAAAAACACAGCACAACTGACAGGAGAAGATATATAAAAATTCTGAAAAGTACTGCATCTATAAAATTATTTTAATCTGCCATTAAAAGTCTTGCCAGAAGAAAACTTCATGTCCAAACGATTTCACCATGAAAAAACTACCAAATAATTACGGGAAAAAAATAGCAAATCTTTAAATGATATTTGCCAGAGTTAAATAAGGAAAAAATGCTTCCATACTCAGTATGAATGATATAATCCTGACAGAAAAGCAAGAGAAAAATAGTAAAAGAGAAAATGTTGGTGGGTTGGGGGCAAGTGCAAATTGTTAATGGGTACTAAAATACACTTAAAAGGAATAAGATCCAGTATTTGATACTATAACAGGGTGACAGTAGTCAACAGGAATTTATTGTATATTTTAAAATAACTTGGCCGGTCACAGTGGCTCATGCCTGTAATCCCAACAATTTGGGAGGCCGAGGCGGGTGGATCAACGGAGGTCAGGAGTTCGAGACCAGCCTGGCCAACATGGTGAAACCCCGTCTCTACTACAAATACTAAAAATTAACGAGGCGTGATGGCTGGCACTTGTAATCCTAGCTACTCAGGAGGCTGAGGCAGGAGAATTGCTTGAACCCGGGAGGCGGAGGTTGCAGTGAGCCAAGATCGTTTCATTGCACTCCAGCCTGGGTGACAAGAGTGAAACTCCGTCTCAAAATAAATAAATAAATAAATAACTTAAAGAATAGAATTAAAATGTTCCTAACAAAATGAAATGATACATGCTTGAGATTACGGATACCCCAATTACCCTGATTTGATTATAATATATTGTATGCCTGTATCAGAACATCACGTGTACCCCATGAGTATATACACTCATTATGTACCCATAATAGTTAAAAATTACATTTTTAAAAGTTAAAGCACAGTGCAACTAAATGAAATTCTAAAAATATGTTTTACAATATCCATCAGTAGATTAAAAATAAAAAATAACTCAGCACATACAGTTAGGGTATCCTTCAGGAATGCAAATTGCTTACTATTTTAAAAATGTTTTGGCAATTCTGAAAATTCCTTCTAGAACAAGGAAGATAAAGCTATTGCCTAATATCACATTGAAAACATTGAATAAAGCTTATTCATTACACAAAACTGCTAGAAATTTGAATACTACAGATATTTCTTACACTAGAAAAGGTAAACTATGGCCCACAGGACAAATGTAACCCATTCTTGTTTTCTAAATAAAGTTACATGGAAACATAGCCTCAGCTATTCATTTGATTATTATTTCTGGTAGCTTTTGTCCTGAACTGTCAGAGTTTCATAGTTATGACAGAGATTATGCTCTGCAGGTCTACAGATACATACACCCAACTCTTTATAGAAAACATTTGATAATCCCTCACCTACAGTAAAATGTCTAAAATTTCACAGCGAGATTGGGATTATAAAGCTAGCTGCTACTTTCTTTCCTATTTTATTAGAAGATGTAGTCAGTATATTAAGACAAGAAAATAAAATAGTGGGTATAAAGGTTGGAAAAGAATAAATAAAAATGCCATTATTCATAGACGGCATTGTGTACCTAGAAATGCTATAACAATTACAGACACTAGTGTATTTAATAAGTAAATTTATGTAGGCCATTGGATAAAGATCAGTATAAAAAATAAACTTTATTTCTAAACTCCAGTAAGAAAATATTAGATGTGAAGGTTTAAAAACTCTATACTGTTCATTATATTAAAGAAATTTAATCACATAGAAATAGTTCTACTCAAATATGTACCAGGTCTTTACACATAGAAATATAATATTATTAAGATACAATATGATAGATCTCAATAAATCAAAATGTATGCCATGTTTTTGTATTTGGATGCTCAATATTATAAAAATTCCCATCTTCCAAACTGATCTATAGATTCAATGAAATCTCAACAAAGTTCCCAAAATATTTTGAGGGAGGATATATGGTAGCAGTTTGACAAAGTTGCACTAAAATGCACCTGAAAATGCTAAGAAAGCAGGATACTGAAAGAAATACTGTAAAAAAATCTTTAAAAAAAGGGTGGATGGCTATACCACCATATTCATTACAAATCTAACGAGATATATACAATCATTTTATGAAGAAGATTATTTAACTTGTTGAAAGTCTTTGAAGAAAATCTAAATTAATTAGAACAATATTTTTACCAGAGTAAATCTCTATATCATGCACATGTCTATTTTTTCCCAACTGGAAGTTTCATAAACCTCAAAGTCAATTCTAAAACATACATCAAAAAGCAAATTCCCTGAAACAACCAAGATACTTTAAAATAAAAGGAAGTAGAGCAAATGTCTGACTGGTATCTATCTATATCATGAAACAATTTAATTAAGCAGAGTGGTGATGAGGTTCAGGACCTCCTACCCCATATAGCACATTGGCATTTGAGAAAACAACAGAATCAGAAAGGCTGCCCTTTGATTTTCTCTGACCTTTTTCTCTTAAAGCAGGACATAAAACCTAGGAAAGATTTTCCAGCTTTCCCTTGAAGCAGGTCATAAGACCCTCATTGGAGGGGTATCCTCTATACCAAGAGGGAAGGAGCACCCTTATCTCTGAGGACACAGGAATACAAAGAAAAATCTGAACAAACAGGTCTTGCTAAGTTCCTCCCAGTTTATTCCCATTAAATCATACATTTTGTCCAATCATATTTCTCTGAAACTGTCCACTCTGTAAAACCTGTAAAAAATCCACAGGTTCACCCATTTCTTTGGGCCTTCATTTCCTTATGAAGACTCCCAAGTCATGTACTTTTTATATGAAATATATCTGTATGCTTTTTCTTATTAATTGTCTTCTGATATAGGGGCTTCTGTGAACTTAGGATGGGTGAGGTAAAGATATTTTTTCAACACTTCAGAAAGATATTTTTTCTTGCCCTTGGTGTTAGGGCAAGGTTAGAGCGGTAGATCAATGGTACTGAATAGAAAAGCCAGATACATAAATGGACATAAAGATAGATAAATAGACATAAAGATTATAACAAAGAGAAAAATCTAACATCATGAACAAAGAGTAGTCTTCTTAATTCCTCTGATTCAATTGGATATCTATGTAGAAAGAAAAATATAAAAATTGACCCTACTCACACCATAAAATATTAAATTGAGTTGAATTGCAGATACCAATGGAAAAAGTTAAAAGAGAAAAAAATAAACTAATACATTTGAAAACATCCTCATGAACTTGTGGGAAAAGATTTTAAAGTGTTTACCCAAACCTCTAAGCATAAAATAAATTACTCATTTATTCATTTACATACGTTAAATTAGGGACTTCTGTTTCTCAATAGGAAATATTAAGAAAATAAACAGTGTACAACAGAGGGAGGAAAAATATTTACAAAAAATACACATAATATAAATTTTATGTTTACATTGCATGAAAGACCTTTCATATGAATAAGAGCAAGATAAATAACCCAATAAAATTAAAGCTTCAAAAAACACGATCAGGCACATCACAAATGAAGCTATCCAAGAGGCCAATATTTGAAAACATGCTGATTTCCATTATTCATCAAGGGAGTGTAAAATAAAAATTGGAGAATACCACTACTCACCTACAATCATAGTTAAAGATTTTCTACTGGTGAAAGTGTAAATATTTTCAAAATCTGTGAAAAACATTTTGACCACAGCTACTAAATTTGACCCTATTCATACATGTTACTCAACAAATCCCTGCCGGAATAAGAAAACATATATGCAAGAATGTTCATAGAAGAATCATCCTTAATAGTAAAAAAAAACAAAAAACAAAAAATCACCTAGATGGCCAACAATTGATTAGTAAATAAATTTACTACTGAATAGTGGACTGTTTATACAGCAATAAAAGTGATTTAAACTAATGTTGCACAAATAACAGGGATGAATCTCAAAAGTATAATGTTGTGAGATGAATGCCAGAATATACAGTTTGGACCAAATGACTCCACTTCTATGAATTTCAATAACAAACATATGTATTTATAATTTTAGAATTTGGGGTCATGGTTCCCTCTGGAGAACGGGTAGCAATTGAGGGAGATTCTGAGAGTTTCTGCTAAAACCATGCGGTAGTTTATGTTAATTCATTCAGCTGTATACCATCATAATTCTGTGCTTTTCCAAGGAAACAAGAAGAAAATTCACCGTGTATCGATATAAAATAAACTTGCTGTTAAGGATGCAGATTCTGGATACACAAGTGTTTTGATTTGCATCAGGGATCTACCACTTACTACCCGGATAATCATAAACAGTTTACTTCCTTCTCCATTCTTCAACTCCTGTTCGTTATTTATGAAATAAAGGTAATATAATTCCTACCGGTTTTGAAATTTGTATGAGTAAGTGCGAATGCTATTTTCTCAATGTTTATATTCCTCCAAAATTCATACGTTGAAATATAACAGCTGGTCGTGGTGGTTCACGCCTGTAATTCTGGTACTTTGGGAGGCCGAGGCAGACAGATCACCTGAGGTCAGGAGTTCGAGACCAGCCCGGCTAACATGATGAAACTCCGTCTCTACTAAAAATACACAAATCAGCCGGGCGTAGTGGCGGGAGCCTGTAATCCCAGCTACTTGAGAGGCTGAGGTGGGAGAATCGATTGAATGCCGGAGGCGGAGGTTGCAGTGAGCCTAGATCAGGAGGCTGCACTCCAGCCTAGACGACAGAGTGAGATTCCATCTCAAAAAAAGAAAAGAGAAATAAACTTAACCACCAATGTGACAGTATTAAGATGTAGGGTCATTGGGAAGCAATTAAGTCATGAGGATCGAGCCCTCATGGATGGGATTAGTGCCTTCATAAAAGAGACCCTAGAGATAAGATTTGTCCCTTCCACTATGTGAGGACAGAAAGAAGATTCTGTTTATGAACCAGGAAAAAGGTCCTCACCAGAATATGAAGTTGGGGGCGCCCTGATCTTGAGCATCAAGCTTCCAGACCTGCAAGAAAAACTTTTTGCTGTTTATAAGCCACCCAGGTGATAGTATTTTGTTACAGCAGCCCAGACAGACTAAGACAACACCTAAGGCCTCAGAAGAGTGCCTACCACATATAAAGCTCTGAAGAAATGTCAAACATTGCTGTTTATTAAGACTCAACTCTAATCACGGAGTAATTGTTTTGAGCTAGACTTTGTAGGAAAGTTGATTGGTTTAGATTTCTTCTCCGCATGGATTCGTGGAAGTTGAACAATGGAAGAGGTAAGCAGGGGTATCGTTTACGGTATTAACAACATTAGGTAAAGGGGGCTAGTGAAATGCTTTTCCTGTTCCTACGGGCAGAAGGGGGAAAACATGAGATAATCTTTAGAAAGATCGGAGGCATTTGATTCATCCAATCCAACATAGCTCCTCAGAAACTTCCAAAACAGGGCTGCCGTCTTCCCAGACATGTAACTTACACAGTCACAGGGCTCCACACTTGGCTTGATGTTGTGCTATTGCCTTCTTGAAATTCTTAAACATTTTTGAACATGAGGTTCTTTACTTTCTTTTTTACTTTTCCTTTATATTCTTTCCTTTTTTTTTTTTTTTTTTTTTTGAGACAGAGTCTTGCTCTGTCACCCAGTCTGGATTGCAGTGGTGTGATCTCAGTTCACTGCAAATTCCACCTCTCAGGGTCAAGCGATTCTCCTGCCTCAGCCTCCCGAGTAGCTGGGATGACAGGCGCCCGCCATCATGGCCAGTTAATTTTTGTATTTTTTTTAGTAAAGACGGGATTTCACAGTGTTGGCCAGGTTGGTCTCGAACTCATGACTTCAGGTGATCTGCCAGCCTCGGCCTCCCAAAGTGCTGCGATAACAGGCTTGACCCACTGCACCCGGCCAAGGCTCTTTTTTCATTTAGCACTTAACACTCCAAGTTATGTGTAAATTCTGCTTGTAATTGTTTTGTCAAATGCATAATCTGTATCATGTTTAAAGCTAGCTGTACGATGTGTGGACGTGTCTATAGTTAGTGGGAAAAAAAAGAGGTCAGATTTTTGCCTATTTGGCCAATGACTCACCATTCTTATCTCCAGCCACCTGCAGAGTCCTAGTGCTCCTGAGAAAACATGAATGCTCATGAATACCCTCTCTCTTAATATGAAGATAATTCTAGTCTTGAAGGAAAAGCTGTGGGAGTTCTTTAATAGGAGCTGGCTATTAAAGAACTATACTCTGAATACAAATCTCAGGTTTTACAAGAAAGGGGTAGAAGACATATCTAAATGTATTTGATTGGTAAGCTTACTTTTGTGAAACTTACTGACAATCTGAGAAGTTGAGTAAGAAACTGAATATTTCTTTCATAGTAAGTTCCAGATGATAATTAAATCTGAATCTATATCGTGTTGATTTGTTTTAAATGCGATATTTCACCAATTAATTTAACATGGTAAAAACACAATTGAAATTTATGTTAACAAAGTTAAAGTGTAAAATATTACTGATCTATTGAAATAACAATGAGGTACTTAAAAATTAAAGGGTGACTTCTTATGTCTCCTCAAGAAACTTTAAAAATCTGGTCATATTGTACAGAGAAACTACATTATTGCTTGACTTTTTGTGGTCTGTATTGAAAACAATAGAAAGTCTAAATGTAAAATTCATTAATTAGTAAAAATTGCCTTCATATTGAATTTTAATTACCACTTTTACTCAAGTACATTTTCCGTTTTATACATTTATTAGGGTTAGAGTTTGAGAACAAATTATAAATTGATCAATTTCTTTAAATAATTATTTTTTTAGAAATGTAGAAAAACAATATTTAATCTAAATTGTCACATAACACGTGACAGTCACTTTACCCATATAATAGAGATTCTAATGATTGTTAAGGATGTCTTTTGTAGATGGGATCAACACTGTGTGCAGGCGCGTGTCTGTGTGTGTGTGTGTGTTTCTATGTATGATTGGTGGAATTTATGTGGTATGTTGTATCTATAGAGCATGCTGGATGGAATGCTTTTGCAAAAAATGTTCTACGTTCCTTAAACAGCACAAATTTAACATAGAATTAAACGAGTGTTTGCATGTAGAGGGTAGAAATAAGCATGAAATTATATATATCTATTTTGTTGCTCTATGGATGCCGATGCCTACTATATCTAGTTTCAACTAGTGCTACAAGACACACACACACACACACAAACTCACTGGAACTGACAAATAGAATGAGTCAGGTACCTATGGAAATTCCAACACAGTGATGGGGAAAAAAAATCAATACGACTAAGATTTGGGTTTTAACAAAACCCCAAGTCAAAGTATTTTATTAGTTCAGTAGAATCAGTGATCATTTCCATTATCTGAATAATAATTTTTTCTAATTCCTAAACACCTTTAGACAAATATTTATATTACTTATTCCAGTTTATTTGAATGAAAATCTCTAAGCTGAGGAAAGGATGGAAATTCACGATAAACCAAAAGGCACAACTTTTGACATATAGTAAGATCTGATACACATATATATGTGTGTGTAATTATTCAAAATTTAGGGTTTTTTTTTAACAATACTCATAGAATACTATGATAATGACAAAAATCCTGAAGAGGTTATGAGGGGAATTTTAAAATAGTTCTCTAATTTGCTGCAGAATTACCTGCCACCACATCACTTTTATCCTAGGCAAAAATCTACTCCTATTCCTAAGATTAGCTGTCCTGTCTAAGATCAAAGGCTTTTCTGAACTAGAAAATGTATTGATAAATAAGTGATTTCTGAGATCTAGATCAGTAGCACATGACGATGCAATTTCAAGTTATAGCATTTGACAGTATTTTGCAAATCTAGAATAAATAGCTCTGATATATTTCACAGTCTTATTGAATTCAACCTTGTTACTAAATCCCTGCATTTAACTTTTCTGATTAGCACACAACTGTTCCATTTCCTTTTGCTAGATGTCTGTCTGAATGGTTCACAACATGGCTGACCTCACTTGAAAGCTGAATATTTTCTTGGTTGTCATCTCTCTACATCTATGTTTTTGCCCTGCTCCACAAGCAGCCTGGTACATGGAGTGCATTCACTAGTGTTAACTATTCAAATGTAACTGCATAGATGACTATAATTTTAGTACACTGTGTATGAGTTTCTTAGTGCTGCCAGAACAACGTACCAGAATTTGGGTGGCTTAAAACAATGCATTTATTATATACAGTTCTGAATGTTGAAAGTGTGAAATCAAGGCAGAATGGACTCCTTCAGAAAGTAGTGAAGAAGAACTTATTTGTTCCATGTCTCTCTCCTAGCTTCTGGAAGCTTCTAGCAGTCCATGGTGTTACTTGGCTCTAGATGCATCAACCTGTTCTTTGCCTCCATCATCACATGACATTCCCTTCCTCTGTTTCTTAGTGTCCCCTCTCTTCTGACAGGGACACCAGTCATATTGAATTAAGTCCTACCTTAATTCCATATAACCTCATGTTAACCTGACTATACATGCAAAGACCCTATTTGCAAACAAGGTTACATTTACAAGTATTAGTGATTAGGACTTCAACATATTTTTGGGGGGTGTACATAATTCCAGCCAGAACACTATGTTTTAAAAACCTAACAAAAACATGGCCAGCCACTGTGGCTCATGCCTCATGCCTACAATCCCAGCACTTTGGGAGGCTGAGGCAGGTGGATAACCTGAGGTCAGAAGTTGAAGACCAGCCTGACCAACATGGTAAAACCCTATCTCTACTAAAAATACAAAAAATTAGCCAGGCATGGTGGCATGCGTCTGTAATCCCCCAGCTACGTGGAAGATTATTCAGAAGAATTACTTGAACCTGGGAGATGGAGGTTGCAGTCAGTTTAGATTGCACAACTGCACTTCAGCCTGGACAACAGAGTGAGACTCAGTCTAAAAAAAAAAAAAAAAAAAAAAAAAAGCACATAATAAGAGCTAATGTAATGTAGGAGCATATGGAAAATAGTATTATTACTATAATTCCTATTGTACAGGTGAGTAAAGTGATATATTAGTATATTTATTGCCTAACATCACAAACGTGATAGAGTAAGTTACACATGGCTGTAACTTTAATATTCACATCATTCAAATACCAAAATTTACAGATACAGCTGAGCTTATGCCAAAATCTAGCTAAGTATTTTTCTAACATAAAGTATGTCTAAAATTCAAATGCTTAAATGTAATATTAAATTTTATATTATTTAGGTTTAATGTTTTGTAATCACTGCCTTTAAATAACATTGTTTCTGACAATTCCTAATATAAAAGCCTGTTTTCTATACTGACTATATAGACTGCAGAGAAAGATGTTTGCCCTGGACAAGTAATTTAAAACTGTTAGGGACTGTAAGTGAAAATTTGTGAATCTTGGAGTAAGCAAAATATACATATAGTTATGTGTGTAATGTGTGCATGATATAAAAAAGTAAAGAAAAGTGTCTCAAATCCAATTAAGAAAACATACAATGTAAAGTCCAAAGTGAATACAAGGGTAGTATATAGCAATTTATGCACGGGAATATAAATTGCCAGAAATTCAATCTGTCACACATATAAAAAATGCAGGTCCTTCCAGAATATGTAAAACATCTGAATGCGTCTAATGCAAGAGGTTACTTTCTTAAAATCTACAGACAACGGGGTGTTAAAGTCTCCCATTATTATTGTGTCTCTTTGTAGGTCTCTAAGGACTTGCTTTATGAATCTGGGTGCTCCTGTATTGGGTGCATATATATTTAGGATAGTTCTTGCCTATCTTGCTCACTGCTGTATCCCTTAGTTCTTGGCATAGTGCCTGGAGCAAGGGAGACACTTAAATCGTATTTCTGATTGAACGATTGAAAGAAAGGTACTGGCCAAGCCCTTGCAGAGCTTACCAGCTAATGAAAGAGACAGGTAGGGAACAATAATCACCTCAGAGTACCATTAGACAGATCAACAAAACAGAAAGTTAACAAGGATGTCTAGGACCTGAACTCAGCTCTGCACCAAGTGGACTTAATAGACATCTACAGAACTCTGCACCCCAAATCAACAGAATATACATTCTTCTCAGCACTACATCGCACTTATTCCAAAATTGACCACATAGTTGGAAGTAAAGCACTCCTTAGCAAAGGTAAGAGAACAGCAATTGTAACAGACTGTCTCTCATACCACAGTGCAATCAAATTAGAACTCAGGATTAAGAAACTCATTCAAAACCGCACAATTACGTAGAAACTGAACAACCTGCTACTGAATGACTACTGAATAAATAATGAAATGAAGGCAGAAATAAAGATGTTCTTTGAAACCAATGAGAACAAAGACACAACATAGCAGAATCTCTGAGACACATTTAAAGCAGTGTGTAGAGGGAAATTTGCAGCACTAAATGCCCACAAGAGAAAGCAGGAAAGAACTAAAATCGACATCCTAACATCACAATTAAAAGAACTAGAGAAGCAAGAGCAAACACATTCAAAAGCTGGCTGAAGGAAAGAAATAACTAACATCAGAGCAGAACTGAAGGAGATACAGTCACAAAAAAACCTTCAAAAAATCAATGAATCCAGGAGCTAGTTTTTTGAAAAGATCAACAAAATTGATAGACTGCTAGCAAAACTAATAAAGAAGAAAAGAGAGAATAATCCAATAGGTGCAATAAAAAATGATAAAGGGGATATCACCACCGATCCCACAGAAATACAAACTACCATCAGAGAATACTATAAACACCCCTATGCAAATAAACTAGAAAACCTAGAAGAAATGGATAAATTCCTGGACACTTACACCCTCCCAAGACTAAACCAGGAAGAAGTTGGATTTCTGAATAGACCAGTAACAGGTTCTGAAATGGAGGCAATAATTAATAGCCTACCAACCAAAAAATGTTCAGGACCAGACGGATTCACAGCTGAATTCTAGCATAGGTAAAAAGAGGAGCTGATACCATTCCTTCTGAAACTATTCCAATCAATAGAAAAAGATGGAATCCTCCCTAACTCATTTTATGCGGCCAGCATTATCTTGACACCAAAGCCTGGCAGAGACGCAACAACAACAACAACAAAAAAAAAAAAAAAAGAGAGAGAGAGAATTTTAGATCAATATCACTGATGAACATCGATGCAAAAATCCTCAATAAAATACTGGCAAACCAAATCCAGCAGCACGTCGAAAAGCTTATCCACCATGATCAAGTTGACTTCACCCTGGGATGCAAGGCTGGTTCAACATATGCAAATCAATAAATGTAATCTATCACATAAACACAACCAAAGACAAAAACCACCTGATTATCTCAATAGATGAAGAAAAGGCCTTTGACAAAATCCAACAGCCCTTGTTGCTAAAAACTCTCAATAAACTAGATATTGATGGGATGTATCTCAAAATAATAAGGGCTATTTAAGACAAACCCACAGTCAATATCATACTGAAATGGCAAAAACTGGAAGCATTCCCTTTGAAAACTGGCACAAGAGAGGGATGCCCTCTCTCACCACTCCTGTTCAACATAGTGTTGAAAGTTCTGGCCAGGGCAATCAGGCAAGAGAAAGAAATAAAGGGTATTCAATTAGGAAAAGAGGAAGTCCAATTGTCCCTGTTTGCAGATGATACGATTGTATATTTAGAAAACCCTGTCGTCTCAGCCCAAAATTTCCTTAAGCTGATAAGCAACTTTAGCAAAGTCTCAGGATGCAAAATCCATGAGCAAAAATCACAGGCATTCCTATACACCAATAACAGACAAACAGAGAGCCACATCATGAGTGAACTCCCATTCACAATTGCTTCAAAGAGAATAAAATACCTAGGAATCCAACTTAGAAGGGATGTGAAAGACCTCTTCAAAGAGAACAACAAGCCACTGCTCAATGAAATAAAAGAGGACACAAACAAATGGAAGAAAATTCCATGCTCATGGATAGGAAGAATTAATATCGTGAAAATGGCCATACTGCTCAAGGTAATTTATAGATTCAATGCCATCCCCATCAAGCTACCAATGACTTTCTTCACAGAATTGGAAAGAAATACTTTAAAATTCATATGGAACTGAAAAAGAGCCCACATTGCTAAGACAATCCTAAGCCAAAAGAACAAAGCTGGAGGCATCACACTACCTGACTTCAAACTATACTACAAGGCTACAGTAACCAAAACAGCACAGTACTGGTACCAAAACAGAGATATAGACCAATGTAACAGAACAGAGCCCTCAGAAATAACACCACACATCTACACCCATCTGATCTTTGACAAACCTGACAAAAACAACAAATGTAGAAAGGATTCCATATTTAATAAATGGTGCTGGCAAAACTGACTAGCCATATGTAGAAAGCTGAAACTGGATCCCTTCCTTACACCTTATTCAAAAATTAATTCAAGATGGATTAAAGACTTAAATGTTAGATCTAAAACCACAAAAACCCTAGAAGAAAACCTAGGCAATACCATTCAGGACATAGGCATGAACAAGGACTTCATGACTAAAACAGCAAAAGCCATGGCAAGAAAAGCCAAAATAGACAAATGGGATCTAATTAAACTAAAGAGCTTCTGCACAGCAAAAGAAACTACCATCAGAGTAAACAGGCAACCTAAAGAATGGGAGAAAATTTTTGCAATCTACTCATCTGACTAATGGCTAATATCCAGAATCTACAAGGAACTTAAACAAATTTACAAGAAAAAATCAAACAACCCCATCAAAAAGTGAGCGAAGGATATGAACAGACACTTCTCAAAAGAAGACATGTATGCAGCCAATAGACACATGAAAAAATGCTCATCATTCCTGGCCATCAGAGAAATGCAAATCAAAACCATAATGAGATACCATCTCACACCAGTTAGAATGGCAATCATTAAAAAGTCAGGAAGCAACAGGTGCTGGAGAGGATGTGGAGAAATAGGAACACTTTTACACTGTTGGTGGAACTATAAACTAGTTCAACCATTGTGGAAGACAGTGTGGCAATTCCTGAAGGATTTAGAACTAGAAATACCATCTGATCCAGCCATCCCGTTACTGGCTATATACCCAAAGGATTATAAATCATGCTGCTATAAAGACACATGCACACATATGTTTATTGCAACACTATTCACATTAGCAAAGACTTAGAACCAACTCAAATGTCCACTAATGATAGACTGGATTAAGAAAATATGGCACATATACACCATGGAATACTATGAAGCCATAAAAAAAGATGAGTTAATGTCCTTTGTAGGGACATGGATGAAGCTGGAAACCATCATTCTCAGCAAACTATCACAAGGACAGAAAACCAAACACCGCATGTTCTCACTCATAGGTGGGAATTGAACAATGAGAACACTGGGACACAGGGTGGGGAACATCACACATCGGGGCCTATTGTGGGGAGAGGGGAGGGGGAAGGGATAGCATTAGGAGAAATATCTAATGTAAATGACTAGTTAATGGGTGCAGAAAACCACCATGGCACATATATGCATATGTAACAAACCTGCAAGTTGTGCACATGTACCCTATAACTTAAAGTATAATAATAATAATAAAAATCTACAGACAACACAGGAAATGCTTAAAATTCTGTATTACATGGATTGCAAATCAAACTGAATTTGTTCAGGAATTAACCAAGGTGCCATTAAATCCAGATCAGAAAAAAAAACCTTATGCATTTCAAAAGAAGTGGCCTCTCAACTTGTGAATAAAAACTTCTCATTTCAGTCACAATACAAGAAGTTACCCATTTCCTTAGGAAAAAATCTTGGAAAAGTAATATTCCTTTTCTCGCCTTCTGGTAAGCCTTATGTTGGGTGATGCCCAATTTATT
Source organism: Macaca mulatta (assembly GCF_049350105.2). NCBI lineage: Eukaryota > Metazoa > Chordata > Mammalia > Primates > Cercopithecidae > Macaca > Macaca mulatta. Next base: position 81,604,994 of record NC_133422.1, read on the forward strand.
TGCCATCTTTTAAAGGATCAGAATCAGTAGAGACTACTAATGAAAATATTGTAGTAAAGTTTCCCACACACAAATTAATTTTCTTGTTTCTTCTCATATAACCAATGCAAAATACGAATATAGCTTTCTAATTCTTAGTGTGAAGCTTTGAATTTATAATCTTTATCCATGTCTTTGGTTAGACTCCAAATTTTCTTATTTTCCTCCCCAAAACGATTCAACTTATTAAACAAGATCATGAGGTGTCCTAATTTAGTAACTTTGAACTACATCAAACTGGGCAATGATTCTAGATTTTTTTCTCCCTGGAAAAGGGGGAGTTCTTTTTGTTTATTCTTGCCATTATACGTAAAAGGTATTTGGTTTTAGAAACAAATATTTTAAAAACGGTAAGAATTTAATACATTTTCTGCCACAACTAATGTATTTTGTCCCTTTTTTAACCATTCTTAGTTCTTTTCTTCTGTGATACTTACCTCAAGGTCCATTTTGAAGTTATTTTTACATAGACAAACCAGTCAATGTACCAGAAAGCCATGGAGATGCCCATGGTTCTCAATTCCTGAATACATAAACTTTCTGAAATGTGTGAAATTAACAATAGATATATCCTGAGTAATGAGGACAGAAGATAAAACTGGAGGACAGTCTTGTGACTGCACTGGGACCTATTTGTGTTTTTATCAAATAATTAGACACCTGGCATGTATGAATGATGGTTTTACAAATTAAATCCGACTTGAGGTCAAAGTAAGTGTATTGTATATACATGATGATCATTTGTTAGAACAAGTGAAATTTGTTTTTTTAAGCTGCTTAGGCTTGATGAGTCATAAACAAAATTATGTGGAATGTGAAAATAATTGAACTACTTAGAACTAACACCCACTCAGTGATAGGTGATTAATCCTGCTTTAAAAGAAAAAAAAAAAAAAAAGAATAGTCTCAGAACTGAAGGTCACCTCCAGGCACAGCTATGCTTATCTACTTGGAGCAGAGCTTTAAAAATCCTATATTTAAAGATATCTGTGATTGATATCTCATACTATTCGTTAGAAACATAACCCTCTCCTTAGTCAAGCATCTAATCAATAGCATCTCTTTAGGTCTAAGGATCCGCAAGTTTATTACACATAAGAGTTGCTTGAGAAGCTTGTTAGTGATGCAGATTGCCAAGACCCACTCCAAGAATTCTGCTTCATTTAATGGGTTTGGAGGGTGCAGTAAGAGGTATTATAACAACTTCCAAAGTGATTTTGTTTTATGGACTATGCTTTTGGAAACACTGCCATCAGGTTAACCCAAACCCCTTTAAAATCCTTTGCAATGACCTTCCAATTAAAATTATCTTGTCCATGACCATCTTGTAAATAGACAAATAGTGGAATAAAGAAAGAAGTAAGAGACAAATATCTGACCTCTAGACTGAGTTTACAGATTTCCTAAGTGGACTTCAGGTCATTTTACTTTTTAATACAATGTAATTTGTTTTGTTATATTTCATTTCTTTTTCAAATAAAGTAGAAAAATTGAATGTTATGCTCTCAAGATTATATTAGAATTACAGCTTTATGCTTCTGTATTTATTTTTAAATATAACCCTTTTAAATTAGCTATATACCTATTACTAACTATACTTTTAATCATATATTTATTATTTATAATATTATGTTTATTATTATTTATATTAAATATATTATTATATTTATTATTATTATTTCTTATCTGTGTTTTTTTTTTTTTTCTAAGAGAGTGTCTCCAACTTCCTTAAGATGCAGCTGCTTCTGGTACCCATGTGTATATGATATAATCACCCCATCTTATTGGGCATTCTGGTTTTCAGTTACAATACATTTTAAAATGGTTTATTTTGCTGGCAGCTGTTTACTCATTCTTAGACACTTTGAGTGCTTCTCATTCATATTCTCTCTGTATATTGAGATTAATGCCAGCTGACTGTTGCCCTACTTATTAATAGTCACATGATCGTACTAGTTAATATCACTCATTTGTCTGTTGTTCTTGAGGCTATACAGTTTCATCCCATTGAGATATTCTGCGACATCTTACGTTACTAATTTATCTATTTAAACTTACCCATTTCCTCAGGAAAAAAACTTGGAAAAGTAATATTCTAATAACAATTCTTCAATATAAATGACTTCAGTGAGAGTTCATTTAGGAGATAAAGAACTACTCTTAAGTTATTAAAACAGTGAGAATTTGACATAGATAACTTCTTTCATAGATAATAAGTAGCTGAGACAAAGAAAGAGATAGTATTACCGGAGCTCAGGAGACAGGACCAACATACAAAACGTAGAATCACAGGGGTCTGCTTAGGCATCTCTTAGGCACCCAGAAAAAAAGGCAGCAATGACAAGAAGATGCTAAAAACAACAAGGAAAGGAAGTACCAGTCTCTCTGGCCCTCTCATTTTGTAATATCTAACCAGCACCCCTCATTGGAGAAAATCAGCCAGAAATAAGTTGGCATGAACTTTCACAGGACATAGCTCATAAGGCTCACTCACCCTGTGATGCTTTAGCAGAACAAGTAATAGAGCAGAAAAAGTGTATGAGGGCAAAGTGTTCACACTTGGCACACAGAGTAAGTATACTGCCACACTACCATATACATTGTAAAATAATGTTAATGGTAATTATTATTAGACAAAAATTAATTGATATAATTAATTTTAGAATTTTAAAAGGTATATTTCTCTTATATTGATGGTAAGCATTTGGATATAGTAGTTTTACTTATGGGGACACTCAAATAATATAGTTATAAAGTATTGAGAAGAAACAGGAAAATCTAAATTAAATGTTCACATGCAATGGCAGACAAATTGTGTACATTTGTTAAACCAATAGCTGATGGCAGTGGTAAACTAAGAAATAAAAATAAAATTAGAAAATTAGGCTTTTATTCTGATTCATGTGGCAGGCCAAGCTAACATAGCTTTCTCTCCAGGCAAAATAGAACAGAATTTATGGCTAAGAAAATACGTAGTATTACATAATGAAAATACAAAGTTAAGTTTGTAAAAGAAAAATCCCATTGTGGCAACAATCATAAGAGGTAAAGGAAAGTAGAAACATTATTATAAAAATACTAAATACATTCAAAAGGGAGATGAATATATTAACTTGGAACATGAAAGTTATAGTGAAAGATCCACCACATTTCTAGAGATGGAAAATCAAATGTCTGAGATGAAAAATAGACTCTATGGAGTGATACGGATAGAGCGGTTGGTCCACAAATGATATGCCTATGTCTTAATCCCCAGAGCCTCTGAATGTTACATTATATGGAAAGGGAAATTTTGTAGATGCCATTTAGTTAAAAATCTTGAGATGAAGATTTCATCCTGGATTATCTGAATAAAGATGCAGAGTTAAAAAGAGCTACATAGAGGGGAAGTCGATGTGAAGAAGGAATCGAGAGTGAAATAAACTGAAGGATGCTGAAGACTGACAGAACCCGGCAGGGGACAAGAAATGAACCTTCCTGAAATCCTCCAGAGAAGGTGTGGGCATAATGACACTTCGATTTTGAACTCCTAGCCTCCAACACTGTGACAGAGTAGTTTTTTTAAGCCATTTAGTTTGTGATAATTTGCTACCGAACCTTAGGAATTTAATACACGTATTAGCAGAAGATTAGATAATGGGGGAAAAGATCTTATTTACAGCTATAGAAGCTATCGAAAATGAAACAATTACAAAATACAAACAGACAAAAAGAAACAAAATAGCATCAGTGAGTTGAATAAAAAAACTTTAAGATAAAATAAGGATGTCCTTAGGGAAAGGAAATGACGGAAAAAAAATCTGAGGAAATAGATATCAAAATATTTCCTAATTTGATAAAAACAATAAATTCATCTATCAATTGAGTAAAGCCTCAATGCATTTTACAAATAAGAAACAAAGAGAATAATATATGAACTCAAAACGTAACCAATTTCCTTAATACCAATAATGAAAAAGTATCTTTAAAACAGAGAAAATAGAAACATTGTGTACAGAGGAACAAAGAACAACAGAAGATTTCTCACTGAAAATAATTCAAAACAGAAAACATTACATTAATTTTAGTAATCAAATCTATTGGGAATGAATGTTAGTAAATAGTCAGATAAGTTTTAAACAAATTGTATCGTATAAAATCTGATTATAATTTGGCAATATGCTTATAGATTTAAAATATGATTATAAAATACTATTTTCTTTATGTTTTTAACATATAGTTATAATGTAGCATTATGTTTATATTTGTACAGTTTAAATGAAGGGCTGATGATATTACATTTCCCATTTTTTATTCTGTTTATAACAAAATTTAATTTAATTTTATAAATTAAAATTAATTTTCTTTTGGAGACTGCACATTGCTCTAAAGAAGGATGTGACACAGGCTTTCTGTATTAATCATGAATTCTTCCATATCACCTATGTCCCTGTGCATATATTAAATTGATAACATGATATAAAAACTCTGAAATTAAATGTAAGCATGACTAACATGGCATTATCACTAATTTTCACATGTGCAAAATTTCTTTTGTAAGTGAACAGCATTACTCTGATATGAAAACCCAAAAAATAAGCACAAAAAAATCCCCTAACAATATAGATTAAAAATTTATCAAAAACAATTACAAAATGAATACAAAAGTATATTTTTTAAATACAACTTCCATATGTAAAATGAATGCATTATCATCCCATTTTGTAACACCAAATATTTAAAAAATGATGTATACAGCTGGGCGCAGTGGCTCACTCCTGTAATCCTAGCACTTTGGTAGGCCACGGCGAATGGTTGAAGTCAGGAATTTGAGACCAGCCTGGCCAACATGGTGAAACCCTGTCTACTAAAAATACAGAAATTAGCCAAGCATGGTGACACATGCCTGTAATCCTAGCTACTTGGGAGGCTGAGGCCAGAGAATCGCTTGAACCTGGGAGTTGGAGGTTGCAGTGAGCCAAGATTGTACCACTGCACTCCAGGCTGGCAGACAGAGGGAGACTCCATCTCAAAAATAAATAAATGCATAAATAAATGAATGAATAAATACATACATAAATAAAATAAAAAGTAAAAAATAAAAAAAGATGTACACTCCAGGGTCCAGAATTTATAAAATTATTAATTTTACTGATACATCAAAGACATTCTTAAAGAAATTACAAACCTCATACCCACCACAAATGTGTGTAATATGAATGCTAATACAATTTGATGTGTCACTGCCTTGATTTTTGATAAGGTGCCACTGGTTTTAACCATCATCCACTTTGACAGCGTCAGTATAAATGTCAACAGAGTAGAAAGGGCAAGTAATGTATTAGTATTGTTATTAAAATGTTTGCCCTCACTAATTTTTAAGGAAATTAATATTTCCTTTATGTGAAAATATTTATCTGAATCTCAGTAATTTGATCAGATTGAATTTAGTGGTTTTACTTATTCCCTACATTCTGATGAAAATATCTATAATTTTAAAATAGTAGCTTTTATATGTCTGCTTTACACAATTGTTTCACAATTAATATATTTGTCTGTCTAGGCAAATCTGCACATATGCATGGGGGGTACGTGGCATACTCTTCAAAATGTTAATGCTTTTTATATCTGAATGGTTGAAAGTGTGCTTTTCTTATTGCTAACATTAGCAATGAATATTTTTCCTGTCGCATATTTTAAAAAAGAATATCTTTCAATTTTACAAAAATAATATCATTGCACAATACAGTGGAAAAGACCCTGGAAGAAAACAGCAGCCACAGTTCGTAATGTGTAAGAGTACTTTGGGTCAGACGCGTTGTAGGAACTTGCCAGCCCAGCATGATTGTTTTAGTTCCCTGATGTACTGAAGAATATCACAGCTCAATTCAAAGCTAGTTGTGTCAAGCCCTTCAGACTTGTTTCTCATTTAACAACTGAAGTTATCTAAATTGGTCTATTCCCACATGCCATACTATTTACTAGGAACTTTGTTAGGCACTAGGGATGAAGAAGTCAAATAAGATTTTGTCCCTGATTGCAAAGAGCTTGTAACCTAATTTACAAGTCTAAATGTAACTTCTAAGCCTTATGGTGCCATTAGTGTAAAAAGGGGTTGACAACCTTCTAACACCTAATGCAAATTGACATTCATAGTAACATTGCTTTTGGAAAATGAGGCCATCTTGAGATCTAGTGATCTATAATTACGTACCATGTATCATACATTTTCTGCATACCAGGCATTATGATAAGTACTATCTAACAATTAAAAAATTATTTTAAATTTGTAAATACCTTCTGAGACACATTTGAACTTCTCAGTTTTACATTGGTGAAAACTGAGGCTTAGAGAGAAAAAGTAATTTTCCCAAGGTCTCCTATACATGCATGGCATATTCAGATCAAACAACTCACTCCACAGTCCAGCCTCTTCCCCATTCTATTATCCTGCCTTTCTGCTTAGCTAGCTACTCAGAGGCAAATCCACTTATGATGATGAAAGTTAAGCCATCTCTCAAATATTCCCAGAAATAGTGCAGATTTGTTTTAATCCTCAACTCAATATATACTGGAAATGCGGACTAGACATAGTCTGCAAAACGAGATTTATTATTTTGATTGATGCCAGGTGAGTATCAGGGGTTCTAAGACTCTTATCTGAATTGTATGGAGTATAGCTCACATTATAATGAAAGTTGCTTGACAATTGTCCTTTATCAACATATTTCCAATAATCCCCACGGTAGTTATATTTGTGAGAAACTGAGACATAGCAATGCTGTCAGACATATTATGTTTGGAAATGACGTAAAACTAAAGATATCATTGAAACTAGGAAAATCACAGTTTAGTTCTTACTTAGACCTGATTTTCTTCAATTGGGTTGGAAAGCATATGAGATTAACATAGAGTTTGTTGTTTATTTGCTTATTTTTGGTTGGCATCCATTTTTTTAAATCATCATTGCTTTTTTATTCAGAGACCATTGCAGAAACTATGCTTGACATGAATGAAATTTATTCCTAGATCTTGCAAATTGTGGTTTATGGAAACTTTATGACTAATTCAAGCTTGGTTTTCACTCTTCTTTGGCTACAGCTGGTATCTTTTCCTTGCTATTCATGAAATAGGCCTTGATGTTTTTTTCCTTCTGACTTATTTATAAGGTTCTGCCATTTGTGCAAAACATGCGTTCTACAAACTGTTTAATGGCCAGCAAAAGATAAACCTGCCTGCTGATGTCTTCTCTGATTTATCATGACTGAGGCTGAGTTTGTCCTTACGTTAAGCCTATTACCACATTCTCAAAACATTGACATTAGCTTTGAAGTCTAAAGTTATTTCATATATGTTTATTTGATTTGATCTATTCTAATACATAAATTCTTTTTGATATCTATCTGCTATCTTACACTGCTTTATCCTGTCAGGGAATACTCAGTAGACCCTTAGAAAGTGTTGTATGTGAGATTTATTAAAAAACAAAACCAAAGAACATATCCACTTTTACAATCATCCAAATTTATGCTAAATGTTCTATTATTTTTCTTATGATCCAATTCTGTTTAGTAAAATCACAGTGTTACCTACCTCACATTATAGTTTACAAACTAAAGCATATATTATTTCAATTTGCCTTAGCTAAATTTCTGGAAGATAACAAAGGTGGATGTCACTTTTTTCCTAATTTCGTAGTTGACAGACACAAACTTAAAATGTTAATAGATTTGCCCCAAATTATATAAAATTTGGATTAAGGGTCTGGTTCTAGAAATAAAATCTTTCAATGTCAAACCTAGCGTTATAATTTACCTTGATATTTTCTACTTCTTAAGGCATATTATCATATTATTTTAGTTTACTCATCACTCAGCTTATAAAATATTGAAAAAAACCAGTAATACTTGGTGTTCTCTTAAATCTTGAAACTATATATTATACATATTATGCATCTGAGTCAGTAAAAATCACAGTGATGAAGTAAATGTTATTTAAACTTCCATCATGGGTTGTAGCCTACTTCATTACAGGCCATCTATTCCCAAATCCTACAAAATAATTTCTTCCAAATGTTAAACCTCCTGTCAGTCTTGTAGCGTTTAATTATTTCCATTTGCAGTAGATGTAACCCAGAAGCCAGCCTTTATTTTGAACTTCTAATGGTGAGAATGAGATGTGAGAAAACTGTTGTTCTGCAAAAGTGGCCCTGGATAAGTATGATCAAAAAGAACTGAAAATATTTGATCTTGGAACAATGCAAATCATTTCCAAAACAAACTGTCCTGCATTGACAAGTACATTTACAGATCCTCACTTTCAGTTTTTCAATATGTATTGATAAGGCATAAAACATGAGATAGTCCAGATTCAGAAATGATATGAAAGAGATTTTTATCTGAAATTTGTTTTTCGAAAATTTCCAAAATGCTAGGACCTTGCAATTTTAATTTTTATGGAAGCCAGTTATTCTGTAGGACAGTAAGGGGTTTGTTAAGGTTGACAGTGTTATTATATAATATATTAGAAAGATGCCAGCACTTGAAGGCAGGAAAAGGGTTTTGCCATCAAGTAACTGAGATATACAAATGTTCCAGGTCTCCTGGAGAAACCTAAAAAGCCAAACAGCTTCCACTCTCAAGAAGCTCTGCCTAATACAGGAATTCATGACAAATGTGGATATAGAATCTACATGTTATAATGATGCAAATTCGGCATTAGGAATGTTCAACCGAAAAAGAGCTTCACTTCAATATTAACGTATGTAGAAAATAATTGTGAACAAGAAGATAGCTGTTTAGAGGGTTTAAGTATACATTGTTATTTAACTGGTACAGAGAAAAAAATAAATTCTGAGTAAAGAAAACTGAATAAGCAGAGAAATAGATATAAGAAGTTATAAGGCATATTTGGCAGGAAATAAATATGTCAATTTGACTGGTACAAAGTGTTACCGGAATGTGAGTCCGCAGTTATCCTGAGAAACTCCAGAGGGGAGACTCTGCAGATCTCAGTTCTTTGTCTTCTGGAAGGAAATAATTCAAAGGAGACACACAGGCAAGGTTTAAAGCAGGAGGGAAAGTTTATTTCAAGAGAAGTGAGAGTTTATTGGAGAAAGTAGATTACACCTGGAAGAAAGCCAAGCAGGCAACTTGAAAAATCAAGTGTCTTGGATGCATCTTTCTTTTGAGTTTTTATACTCCTTAACTTTTCCTAGGCTCTTTGCCTCCACCCTTTGTTCTTCCTCTGGGCAGGCTGTTGCTCAAGTATGGTGTATTACGCGGTTCTGTCAGCACTTTGTTGGGGCCGCATGCGCAGTGTGCTTAATGAAGTCCTGCACAGGCACATTAGAGGCAATTTGCCCTTACTGGTCAAGGGCTCTCAGAGGAAGGTGAAATACTGGTTAAATTTGACTTTTTTGCACTCTACTGCACATGCTGGAAACTTTGTCAGGCTTGCTAACTAAAGGTGTCTTCTGTCTGTTGTAAACCCCTGCTATTCCAAGCGCCAGTCATGGGCCATTGTTAGAGGCCTAATTTTATGCCCACTAGTCTTCCCCTCGATGAGAATAAGACAACTCTGGGGTCACTACCTTGTCCTGCTCACCATTTCAGAGTACACATTTATAGCTGCCTGACCATGGCTTGACAAATGCCCAGCATTCCTGGGCCCTCTCTCCTGCCCTGCTCACATCTATCTACCTACTCTAACAAAAGTTACCGTGAAAAGGAAGCTCAGAAATCAGGTAGAGGCAATTGTTTGGGACAATTCAATAACACAGATCACCATGAATGCAAAACGAAAGAATTAGGTCTTCCTGTAGAAAATAAGGGGGCACTGAATGTTTTAAACAGAATTAGAATTACTCTTCGGCAAGTTTTATCTGCCATTGGCATACATTTATTAAATGAATTAGAAACTGAAAGTAAGGAACTCAGCTGTGAGCCACTACAACTTAAATTATCCAGATTGGAGATGAAGGATGCTAGAAACAAGGCAGAGGGTTGGTCTCAGGAATTTTCTAGAAGGAACCTTGACAAAGTATGGTAACAGATGGAATTATCGCAACACTCCTCAATTTTTTTCAGGTTTGATTCATTTCAAATGTGATAGAACCTGATTGAGACATTTTCATACCACAAAAAGAAACCCTTAAAACTACCCCACAAATGGTAGCCTCTATTTATTTTGTTTTGTATATGCTATATATTTTGTCAAGTATTGTACCTATATTCTAAAAATTTTATAAAGTGACTATTAGACATATTTTGCAGTGAGGAAATAAAGACTCAAACAGAGTTAACAATTTGCCCACATATCCGAGAAAGCACATGACAAATCCAAGGTTCGATTTTCAATTCTTTATTCACAGAAGAATGAAATATCACATTGCTCCTTGCAAATAATTCATCCATTATTTCTTTCCATCCATCTCGCTTACCACAAACTGTCGAATGTATGTCTGCTAATCTGCAACCAATTTTGATGCTCTTTGTCCTGTGATTAATACTTACTATACTTTCTAAGAATTTGAAGAAGGAATGCTTAGGAGAAAAAAACTCCACTTGACATTTCTTAACCTTCCTTGTAAAATTTTAAATCTTCTTGTGTCCCTCAAAAAACCCATTTTTAAGATGTTCTCACTTCAAAATATTTTTAAAAGATTTAGGGTAAAAGCTTTCGTTGATTTTTCCTTTTCCACGTATTTCTTAGAAGAAAAAAATATAGAAAATACAGTAATCTTGGTGAAGGGCAGAAAGGGAACTGATTTGGGAGGAGGGTGAGGAAACACAAGGAAATCTGACCGGAGAGTTTTTCTCTAAGAATTGTGAGGCTCACTTTTAGTATTCAGATAAATGCTAGCAATTTTAGGCTTGCATTTGAAAGGATTGATACATGAGACTAAAAATTCTATAAGATTTTAAACCTATTAGGTTTTACAAGCAAAAGAATATTATGGGTTGGGTTTGTGAGAGAATTATGGTCAGAGGTGTTCATTTTATCAAAAGCAAGAAACTTGAGAACCAAAGGGCATATTGCCAAGGTCAACTGATCCTAACGTTTTATTTGTATGACTGTTTTTAACGTCCCTTCATTTTCTCCTATCTAGTACAGGTCAAAATGACCACTAGCATTTGAGCTATATTATTTAATTTTTTTTGTCATGTTTGCAAAAAGCATACACTCTGCTATCTTCCTCTTTGGTTAGTCTATTAACTGTTAGCATTACAGCAATTTATTTTTCATAATTTCAAACATACTTTATAATAAATGAACATTCAAGTTGGTTGGAAGATTTTTAAAATTTTTTCAAGGCAGTAATATGATTCCATTTTTCTGTGAAGGTATTATGAAGTTTTATTTTAGCTTTAATGACTTGGACTTCAAGTAATTTAATGAATGTGTAAGCGGGACATCTTCTATAGACATTCGTTCTTTGATTTATTTGGCCAGTATAGACCTTATCAGAGGATGAATTTCATTGATAATAAACATTCTAACTTTATCCAATTTGAAAATAGTGGCACAATATAAATATTAGGAAATTCATTTATACTGTAGGCTGTTAATTAAAAGTATAGTTGGCATTATTCAAATACTTTCATAATTAATGCAAATAAGCTATAAATAAATCATAATTATTAGTACTTATCTTTTAGGTCTTCTTTGTTCAGCAGTTGATATTAATTTGCTTAATGAAAACTTTATCAGCAGAGCAGAGGTAAGGAAAGTCGACTTCAGTGTTTTTCTTCTCATAACACTACTCAAATCTTATCTAATCAGTAAAACAACTTTGAATTTAGAAACAAATCACAACTTTATTAGATAAAGCAAATAGAATAAAGTCAATTATGACTTGTTAAATTAAAATCCTATAGTTGAAATGTATATTGTCCAGAGAGGATTTCTCATTAAAATTTTGTTTTTCCATAAGATCCTAGAAAATTATTCTGTATTATGTATGATAAATATATTGATTGAAATATTTTTATCCTTTACAATAGAGAAAAATAATGGCCTATGTTATTATTTATAATATATTGTCTATTATAAATAAGATATAATAAATATCAAATTTTACAACATTTTTACCAACATACCAACAATTGTGTGTCTTAGAGCAGAGCAAATACTCGAGGATTCAAATTCAAACTGTAATTCATTTATTTGTTGTATCTCATACCCATTAAGCATACATTTATTAAGAATTTCTAGGTATTTTCAATTAAAGCGAAAGTAGCAGAGTAACTATACTTACTAGCTGCCAGTGTGGAGGGAGAGAATAGTTAACTAATAGTTAAATCAAAGCCTAGTACTCAGTTATGAAAATTGCTGCTTCACACAGTTAAAACCAAAGATTATCAGTCTGAATTAGTGAATAAGATTTAGCTATGACCTATGTAGTTTAAAAGCATGGACACAAAATATTGAAATGATTTAATATAAATGATAAAAAATGTATACCAAGCAAATAGTATGCAAAGAAGACTGATGCACTGATATGGTTTGGCTCTGTCCCCACTCAAATCTCACCTTGAATCATAGCTCCAATAGTTCCCACATTTGTGGGAGAGACCCAGTGGGAGATAACTGAATCGTGGGGCCAGATTCCCCCATAGTGTTCTTGTGGTAGTGAATAAGTCTCATGAGATCTGATGGTTTTATAAGGGGAACTCCTTTCACTTGGATCTCATTCTCCACTTCCACCATCCATAAAAGGAACAATATGCTCCTGCTTGTCTTCTGCCATGATTGTGTGGGCTCCCTAGCCACGTGGAACCATGAGTCTATTAAACTTCTTTCCTTTATAAATTACCCAGTCTTGGGTATGTCTTTATTAACAGCATGAGAACAGACTAATACAGTAAATTTGTACCAGTAGAGTGGGGTGCTGTGTGGATAATCAAAAATCTGGAAGCAACTTTGGAACTGGGTAATAGCCAGAGGTTGGAACAGTTTGGAGGACTCAGAAGAAGGCAGGAAAATGTGGGAAAGTTTGGAACTTTCTAGAGACTTAAATGGCTTTAACCAAAATGCTGATAATGATATAGACAATGAAATCCAGGCTGAGGTGGTCTCAGATGGAGATGAGGAACTTGTTGGGAACTAGAGTAAAGGTGATTCTTCCTAAGTTTTAGCAAACAGACTGGTGGCATTTTGCCCCTACCTTAGAGATTTGTGAAACTTTAACATGAGGGAGATAATTTAGGGTATCTGGTGGAAGGAATTTCTAAGCGGCAAAGCATTCAAGAGGTGACCCGGTGCTGTTAAAAGCATTCAGTTTTAAAAGGGAAACAGAGCATAAAAGTTTGGAAAATTTGCAGCTGCATGATCAGATAGAAAAGAAAAATCCATTTTCTGAGGAGAAATTCAAGCTAGCTTCAGAAATTTGCATAAGTAACGGGGAGCCAAATGTTAATAGCCAAGACAATGGGGAAAATGTCTCCAGGACATGTTGAGGTCTTCCCGGCAGGCCCTCCCATCACAGGCCTGAAAACCTAGGAGGAAAAAATGGTTTCATGGGCCAGGCCCAGGGCCTCCCTGCTCTGTGCAGCCTAGGGACTTTGCGTCCTGCATCCCAGCCCCTCTAGCCATGGCTAAAAGTGGCAAAGGTGCAGCTTTGGTGTTGCTTCAGAAGGTGCAAGCCCCAAGCCTTGGCAGCTTTCATGTGGTGTTGAACCTGCAGGGGCATGAAAGTCAACAATGGAAGTTTGGGAACCTCCAGGCAGATTTAAGAGGACTTATGGAAATGCCTAGATGCCCAGGCAGTAGTTTACTGCAGGGGTGGGGCCCTTATGAAGAACCTCTGCTAGGGCATTTGTGAAAGGAAAATGTGGGGTCAAAGTCCCCACACAGAGTTCCTACTGGGGCCTTGCCTAGTGGAGCTGTGAGAAGAGGGCGACATTCCTCCAGACCCCAGAATAGTAGATACACTGACAGCTTGCACTGTCACCTGGAAAAGCCACAGACATTCTATGCCAGCCCCTGAAAGCAGTTAGGAAGAGGGGTATTCCCTGGAAGGCCAAAGGGGCAGAGCTGCCCAAGGCCATTGGAGCTTACCTCTTACATCAGCATGACCTGAATGTGAGACATGGAGTTGAAGGAGATCATCACGAAGCTTTAAGACTTCACTGCCCCCACTGGATTTCAGATTTGCATGGGTCCTTTAGCCCCTTGATTTTGGCAAGTTTATCTCATTTGGAATGGGTGTATTTATGCAATGCCTATTCCTCCATTGAGTCTAAGAAGTAACTAACTTGCTTTGTTTTTACAGGCTCTTAGGTTTAAGGGACTTGCCTTGTCTCAGATGAGACTTAGGACTATGGACTTTTGAGTTAATAGTGAAATGAGTTAAAATTTTGGGAGACTGTTGGGAAGGTATGATTAATTTTGAAATGTGAGGACATGAGATTTAAGAGGGGCCATGGGCAGAATGATTTGGTTTGTCTTTGTACCCACCCAAATAGTATCTTGAATTGCAGCTCCCACAATTCCTGAGTGTAGTGGGAGGGATCGGTGACAGGTAATCGAATCATGGGGTTGGCCTTTCTCATGCTGTTCTCATGATAATGTATAAGTCTCATGAGATCTGATGGTTTTGTAAAGGGGAGTTCCCCTGCACTTTCTGTCTTTTCTGCTGCCATGTAAGGTGTGCTTTTGCTCCTCCTTCACCTCCACTGTGATTGTAAGGCCTCCCCAGCCATGTGCAATGGTGAGTCCATTAAATCTCTTTCCCGTATAAATTACCCAGTTTCAGGTATATCTTTATTAGCAATGTGAGAGCAGACTAAAACATGCACCTAATAGACAAAATAGATTACAGTGGTACAGTTATTGATAGTGATAAATACTGCTGTTACATGAGAAAAAAATTTTCACCAAAAGACATAATTTCATAACTCTAAGCTTTCAAAAATACACCTTCAAATATATTAACCATAGATAAAAGTAAATGATCACTTTTTAAATCATCTATATATAGTCCTACTTTAGAGCTTCTCCATAGATCAAGGAGAGAAAATGCTCTATAAGGACAGAGAGGATCTGAAAACCTCTATTAACTTTATTGGCCTAATGGATATACTGAACCATGTAATAAACACATGGAGATATTTTTTGCATAAAGCTGTAGCTAACTGATACATTTTATTAGGGGTTTGGAATAAAAGAACTATATGTCATCAACTACCTGTACTGTTTCTCATTTTCCTTTCAAAGTTGAAAGAATTTTCCACATAGAACCCATTCGTTATTTTCTATTACATGTGGCTGATGACTGATATGATTCCAAAGACCCAATATAGTATTCACAAAGTGTCTCGAATACCAGTATAAACTATATCTCACATTAATAGAAAGTTGCAATAAACAAATTCAATCTTTAATTATAAAAAATAAAACAATTGTTAATGACTTGTTTCTATGTGCCTGAAATAAATTCCAATTGCCTAGGTACCCATGCATCTTAGTAGCTATATATAATAAATTATTTATTTATCCTGAATTATATTCTTGGCTCTTCAAATGATTATTAGCTGACAGAAATATTCTGAATATTTTAAAAATAAGTTATTATTTTTAAATAATTATTTAAAAATAAGTTATTATTTTAAATAATTCTGGGAATTAAAAATCCCCAGAAAGACTGAGCTTCGATGTCCCACCAACTGGAGGAATGGGACTGTGAGTCAGAGGTCAAGGGAAGTGATGGGAAACAGAGAAAGCAGTATTCTTGTTCACCTGAGTGTGTGACTCAAGATTCTGTCTACGTAGATTGATGCTACCGGAAGATTTCCAAAAGATCTATTTAATCTCATCTATTTAATACAAATAACAAATATTTGTTACTGACTGAAGTGTATCAGATACTGGACCTTGAATCCTGGGGTACACATAGGACTATGGCAAGAAACAACATTTAAATATATACTGTTTTCAACATTCAAATTAGGGAACTATGGGACAGAAAATAGGTTTTTAATATGTTAAATTGTGCTAACAGTTATAATAAAAATATGCTAAAGTGGGTTAGAGATTAATGGTATTATGCATTTCATAATATGGTTATGGAAGACAGTGATGAGGTGGGCCTGAAGGAACTGTGATTGCATGCTTCAGGGGAAAATTAATAGCATGTTTGATGTGTCTTAATGTCAAAGAATATATGAGGAAAAATGCAGGAAAATGAAGAACAGAGAGTAACAAGCCA
This sequence comes from Macaca mulatta, assembly GCF_049350105.2. NCBI lineage: Eukaryota > Metazoa > Chordata > Mammalia > Primates > Cercopithecidae > Macaca > Macaca mulatta. Next base: position 81,621,222 of record NC_133422.1, read on the forward strand.
ATATCAGAGAAGACTCAAAGAGTAGGAAAGAGACTTTGTGATTCACTCACATAAGTAGAAATGAAGTGGTGAATTTTGAGCAAAAATATGACATGCAATGAACAATATTATGAGTATCACTTCACCTGCTGTGAAGATTACTGAATGTAAGGGGGGAAATATGGATGTAGAACTATGATATACTTTTTTTCATTATTTATGAGGAATAATGTAGACTTAGGAAAAAATGTTAGAAGAACCTGATTTAAAGCTGTCTAATCTTGACATGTTTTGACGATAGAGCCCACAGGATTTGCTCATGAATAGATATGGTGTGCAAGAGCAAGAAGCAGAAAGCTTTTGGTGTGAGCACATTAAAAAAGGGGGTCATGGATCTTAAAAAATGGAAAGCTAAAGAGAAGCAGATAGTAAAGGCCAATATAGTACACTTCTGTTGTTTAACAAGATAAGGTGACAGAAAAATTTTACATGTACCATCACTTGACAGAAGTAAAACTAGACAAACAAAAACTACAGTTTTCAAACATTGGAAGTCATGTCATGAAATACAGTTATCCTAGTGAGATAGGAAACAAACCAGATGAGGCCCATGATTCGTAAGCCTACTGCCTTGACAGAGTTTCCAAACTGTGGCAAAAGGAGAGGTGATCCAGTGAACTCTGAGATGAATACATATAGTGAGAATTCAAGAAGAACAAGGTAGATAGGAACTGGAGAAAAGAGTAGTAGAAAGAAGATAAAAGCACAAAGAGAAAAACTATGGATACCTACAAATGGTCTTCCTCAAACATTCAGCAGAACACTGATTAGTGCATGAATATGAAAAAAAAAAATGTTCAAGGCTAGAGAAAAAGTAACCAAAAAGAAATACTGTGATTCGTATCTGGAGGTGACATAAGACTTGCGATAACACCCGTTTCCATAAACCCATTAGAAAGCCTCGAAAGTCATAGAATGTAAAATAGAGCAGAGCGAAGAAGAACTAGAGTCAGTACTGCAGAATCATTATGGCTAGAATAAATTATGCTCTTGTCTTACCTAATAAATCTTAAAAGTAGGGGCCCACAATATCTGAATGTTTTTTAATTTTCAAAGAATTGAAAGCTGGTTGTGGTGACTCATGCCTGTATCCCAGCACTTTGGGAAGCTGAGGTGGTGGATCACTTGAGGTCAGAAGTTCAAGAGCAGCCTGGCCAACATGGTGAAACCTTGTCTCTACTAAAAACACAAAAATAAGCCAGGCGTGGTGGCACACAGCTGTAGTCCCATACTCAGGAGACTGAGGCAAGAGAATCGCTTGAACCCAGGAGGTGGAGGTTACAGTGAAACCATATTGTGCCACTGCTTGCACACACACACACACACACACACACAAGTATATACATACATTTATAAACTTAGTCAAAACTTCAAAATGTGAAATTCACCAGCATCCAAGTGAAAATTGGCATCCAAGAAACAATTATCTGACATATAAAAAATAATTATCAACCAGACAATGAGCAAAACAGAAAAATATGACACATAGGAAGGAGAGAAATCAATCAATAAAAACTGCACTCAAACTGATAAAGAGTCTAGATTGCACATAGGGACTTCACATACATTATTATATATCTTACTGATAAAAACTAGAGAAAAGATTGAACATATTAAACAGATATGTGGATTCTACAAAATATGTGAATCAAATTTCTAGAAATGAAAGGAATAATGGCAGAATAAACTTTTTCAAAAAAATGGAATAATGAAATGGAAGTCAAGAAGAGAAACTACACAAAAGGATGCAAAAAGTAGAAAAAAAAATCCAACAATAAAATAAAAGCAATGTCAATTAAGCTTGGAGTAATTTCTAAAGCCTAACATATTGTGTAATTGGTATGGACAAAGAGAAAAAAATGAGAATAGAAAATCTGTTTTAAGAAATTATAACCCAAAATGCTCTGATACCAAAACCAGACACAAACATTCCAAGAAAAGAAAACTATATACTACTATCACTCAAGTACTAAGAAGCAAAAATGTTTAACAAAATTTTAACAAAACAAATCTAACATTATCTAAAATGTATATGCACCATGACCAAGAAAAGTTTGGACTAAGATTGCAAAGTTGGCCTCCTATTTGAAAATCAATCAATGCAAGTCAGCATAGTTATAAACCAAAATGAAAAAAAAAAATTGCTTTAGAGCATTTAAAATGATGTATTTGTCAAATCTTGGATCAATTCCTGATAGAAAACATTCTTCAAACTAGGAATACCCTCAACCTGATAAAAGTCATCTAAATAGACTATTGAAGCAGCGTCACTGTCTGGGGTAAATACAGGAGGTTCATGGTCTCACACTAAGGAAATCCATTATGCTGACACACAAGAATTGGGTTTAGGAGCAGAGGTTTAATAGGCAGAAGAAAGAGAAAGGAGAATAACTCTCTCCTGAGAGAGGGGTGCCCAAGTGGGACTTCCAGCCCTTGTAAGAGTGTGTGGGGTTTTATAGACAGGCTTGAGGAAGTGGTACCTGATTTACTTAGGGTCCCAAAACTGGTTGGACTAGTTGTGAAGTTAACACAGCACACAAAGAAGCTGGGCGCCCCTCCCTAATCTTTTTATTATGTAAATGGATTTTTTACTTGGCCAGCACCATGTTGTCCTCTTGCTACTACACACACGATTGGCAAGAAGGGAAGATGGAGCTGCGATATTGCACATGCCTAGTCCCCAGGTAGCCTTTTCCTATTGACACAGCTGCTAGTTTTCACTCGTGCAAGCTACCATCTTGCTTGTCTATGTCTGCAGCTCTATTTTACAGGCTATTCTTTGTTAGACAAGAAAATGATTTGGGGGCTGTTTTCATTAAAAGGAAAACCTTATCGAGGACTCCCATACCCTCAGTAACTGCCTAAGTAATTTCTTTTTAACTCCTATATCAGTATATCTAACATAATACTTAGCATTTCAATTTCTAATGCTTTTCCCCGAAAGTCAAGATTAAGGCAAGTATTTCCAATCACATCACACCGCATCAACATTGTATTTTAGGTTGTAACCATTGCAGAAGCCAAAAAAGAAAATGTGATAAAAGGAGTCTTTATTGAAAGGTTCAGGTAAACTGTTTTATTCACAGACAATATTGTTACTTATAAAACCTGATGAAATGCACAAAAAAGCTACCAAATCTAACAGGTGATCTTGGCAAGATAATAGAATAATAATATTATCATTAATAATAATCAATTGCATTTCTTTATATCAATATAACTAATCAGAAATTAAAATAAAAACAGGTTGAGCACTGTGGCTCATGCCTGTAATCCCAACACTTCGGGAGGCCGAGGCAAGCAGATCAGCTGAGGTCTGGAGTTCAAGACAAGCCTGGCCAACAGGGCAGAACCCCATCGCTACTAATAATACAAAAATTAGCCATGCCTGGTTGTGTGTTCCTGTAGTCCCAACTACTTGGGAGGCTGAGGCAGAAGAATTGTTTGAACCCAAGAGGTAGAGGTTGATGTGAGCCGAGATCATGCCACTGAATTCTAGCCTGGGCGACAGAGCCAGATTTCCTCTCAAAAAAAAAAAAAGAAAAAAGAAAAAAAAGAAAAGAAAAGAAATTAAATAGAAACATTGCCATTTATAAGAGGATATACAATATTATATATTAAACAAAATGCAATGGCTGTACACTGAGAACTTGAAAATATGTCTAATATAAATTACCTAATACCTAAATACATTGAATTGAAAGTTATAACATATTAATTGTTCCTCTGAAGACTCAGTATTGTGAAAGTATCAATATTCTCCAAAATGTGGTGATGGTAGAAAGTGTTAAAGAGCTTATTGTTATCAATTTCTCCTTTGGTAGAGAGGTAGAGATAATAAGGTAAAGAGAATAAGGTACACTCCTAGGTTGTTAGGAGTTTTATTTCCTCAATGAGAATGATATTTAGAATAGGAAGGGCAATAAGAATCATATTTCATATCGTATGCGTTTCTTTTCCAGGGATCTGCATTTCTGGGTATTAATAGAGGAGAATCTTACATCTGTCTATTAAAAAATCTTTATTTTTAAAAAAAATTTTAATTCAATTTTAACTACTTTTGATTTGGGCAAAGAAAATGTTTTTTAAATAAAGTTATCTAATATGCATATGAATTTCCCTTTTTAAAAAGCACCAGGTACAGGGGTATCTTATTACACAAGTAATAATCCGTACAGATAATCAGAGAATATTTGACCCGGAAACAAACTTAGATAGCATCTAGTTTAAACACTTCCTTGAGGAAAAGAGACACCAGAGAAGAAGTTAGGCAATTAATGATAATGTTGAAACTTCAGTATTCACTTTATTTTCTTCTAAAATTCTAAACAAAATGATTCTCTTGTATATTTATTTCTATTTTTCTTAAAGTACTCTAGCTTTTGTTACAAATGATTGTTGTGTGATTTGTACTCTAAATTCCCCAGAACAATGACAGGTTATTTAGTTTAAGAAATTTAAAAATTTGTCTTTGCATTTTACATTTTTATTGTTCACTTCTTTTTTTTTTTTTTTTGGACACGGAGTCTTGCTCTGTCACCCAGGCTGGAGTGCAGTGGCCGGATCTCAGCTCACTGCAAGTCCACCTCCCGGGTTCACGCCATTCTCCTGCCTCAGCCTCCCAAGTAGCTGGGACTACAGACGCCCGCCACCTCGCCCGGCTAGTTTTTTTGTATTTTTAGTAGAGACGGGGTTTCACCGTGTTAGCCAGGATGGTCTCGATCTCCTGACCTCATGATCCGCCCGTCTCGGCCTCCCAAAGTGCTGGGATTACAGGCTTGAGCCACCGCGCCCGGCTATTGTTCACTTCTATTCATTTTTTAGTCTCAGTGAAATTGCCTTAAATAAACTAGCAAAACTAGATGCAAGAAGCAAGTGCTATCACATGAATATATGATTTGAAGAGCAATCTTGTTTGTAAATTACAGAATTGACAAGTTTAGTAAAAACTAAAATAGTTTTAGACATTTTTTTAGATCTTTGGATCAAAGCTTCTACAGATGAAACATTTGCAAAATTATTTTCTCCATAAATGTTGACCATACAAATCTGATTTCTTTATTCACACTTTATGCTTCATTTTATGGAAGACTCAGTAACTCATAACAAATTTCCATCCTGAACAATAAGAAAAACTTTTTAAGTTGTGCTTTCTTTTTAATGTACAGTTTGAGATTCTTTTTTGGTTTATTAGTTGGCTTGGAAATTTTTATTTTAAAAATACATCTTACAACAGAATTCTTAGACAGTTTGCTTCATATTTTCAGCAATATTTCAGCTTTAAAAATATAGTTTAAACTATTAAATATTTAAATAAAATACACACTGAGGTTCACTCACTTATTTATACCAAAGTATTTGAATTTAATTAAAAATTATACATTTCATGGTAGAATTCTATTAAGTAAAGTTTTTCTTTTTTTATAGTAATGAGCAAGTTCTTAGAGAATACAGGTTAAGAACATGGATTCTGGAATTACATTTTGCCCTTTTAGCCTCATGGAGAGTTTGCAAATGATGAAATAGTTGATTGACCCTATAGAACTGTTTTTTAAGTTTGATGCTATAATCCATTCAGTCTACTAAGTCTCATGCTCACAACACAGGACATGTTTATTGAATGATGGTATAAATAATTTAATATTATCATTTTCAGAGGTAAGTTAAATGATTCTCTGTAGTTTTTTAAAAAATTAACAGTTGTTATGGAAATTTTTAGCATACAAAAGTAAACAAAATTTTGTTATAAACTCTCAACTTCAAATTTACTCATTACTCAGGTTCAACAATTATCAATATTCTGCCATCTGCCATGCCTGCATCAACTCCTCACTCCTCTCTAGATAATAGTGATTATTATTATTTTATAGGTTTTTAAAATTCCAAATTGCATACATTGAAATATCGAATTTTTAGCTGTATATTTTTTTAAAAAAGAGTATAGCTATATGAATCTCACTCCAATCATAAAAATCTATTTCTAATTATTCAAACATTTTTTCTTGTACTTTGCTAATTTCTCTTGCCCACATCCCAGTCTCCACAGACAACTGATTTTTTATTTACCATATACTTTTTCCAGTTATAAAATTTCTTGTAAATTGGGTCATACCATAATGTTCTTGTGTGTGTGTGTGTGTGTCTTCTACTTCATATAATATATGAATTCCTCAATCAGGTTACATGTATCAGCAGCCCTTTTTTTACTGCTAAATAATACTTCACTGTAAGACTACACAATGATTTGTTTAGTCAACATTTGCTTGATGGACTTGCTTGTTTTTAGTCTTGGCTGTTATGGCCTAGAAAACTGGAATGACAAAAAATTTTCTTTGTATATTTTAAATATGCTTTTTTGGTTGTCTTCTCACTTCTTATGCAAATTAGCCATCGTAGCTATTTGTTTTTTTTCTGTATGTAATGTGTGGTTCCACGTATACTTTTATATGTTTTCAAGATTGTGTGTGTGTGTGTGTGTGTGTGTTTAACATTTAGATTTTAGCAATATGACTTTGTGCATAGGGGTGATATTCTTTGTGTTTGTCCTGCTTGGGGTTTATTAAGGTTTTGGGATATATAAATTATGTTTCACTATATTTAAGTAAATTTTGGTCATTGTATCTTTAAATATATTTCTGCTCCATCCTATAACTCAAATATATTTCTGCTCCATCCTATGACTCCTCTGTGGGAAATCAAATGCCATCTAAGCTCCGAGGCTCCAGCTTCTTATATTTAATATTTGTTTCTTCTTCAAATGGGTAATTTTAATTGTTCTATCTTCAAAATCACTAACTCCGGCTGGCCCACCTACAGTCCGCTCTAATCCATCAACAGGATATTTATTTTATATGTGGTGGTCAATGACGGTCTGAGGCTGGTGTGTGGGTGGTAAAGGAATTTACCAAGACAGTAATGAGTTTAGAAAGGAAGATTTATTTAGAGGAAAGGGGGAGACATGTTGCAAGGGAACAAAGGGCAAGACAGCAGAAACAATCCAATCTGCAAAGAGGCAGGGCCTCGAGTTTTATAAGGTCATGCTGTTTAGGCTCAGTGCTTGCAGACAGGATGCCTGGGTTCAGGTACGCAGTGATCTGGGTGCTTGTAACAGGATGCTTGGGTGCTAGTGAGCTGTTTGCAGTTGAACCCATGTCTTGAAACATTTTCTCTCCCCTCTACCTCTGTTTCTATTTCTTCCAGCTAGGTCCATTTTTCAATTATCATTTAACTCCTTAAGTGTTAAATTCAGGTGTATTTTGTTGTTGTTTTTTCTGTAACTTACAGTTTCTATTTCTCTGCTGAAAGTTTACATCTGGTCATTCATTGCTTTTTCCCCCCCCCAAGCCTGGAACATAGGTATAATATCTCTTTATATAAGCTTTCATCTTATAATTGCAACAACGAGGTTTCCTTAGGGTGTATTTTTTATTGACTGACTTTTTCTTGACCATGGGTTACACTTTTCTGTCTTGTCTTATGTCTTTTTCTTTTTGTTGAAATGAGGCCCATATGATTAATATCCTGTAGATACACTGCATTACGTTATGTTCCATTAATAGGAAATTGTATAGTAGCAGGGAGTTTTCTTGACTGGGTGTATGGAACAGGTTCTAGTCCCCTAGTGGTAGGGAAAAATCTAACGTTTAGCATCTTTTTTTTTTTTCCAGCTTTCAGTTACTTTCACTAGGGATATGGTGATTTTCAGACCGGCATTGTTTGAAGGCGAGTTATTTGCTGAAGGTTATATGCAAATTTGAGGCTTGCCATTTATGCAGCTTGCCTTCTTTCATGATTCCCCACTAAATTCCTGATTGCTTTCTTAGCCCTAAACCTGTCTATATTAAAACTTTAAAACAAATATAACTAAAATATCATGGCAAGATCTTGATATTTTTGAGAGACGTCCATTCACGACCCTTTATTATGTTTATTTCTGCTACACCCGTTTTAATTCTCATTTACTGAAGTGATTTCCTTGTACTAATGAAATGGGAAATGTTCCCTTGTCCCCCTCACAGGGCATGCAGTGGGGGTGTGGTCCGCTTTTTCGGTGACCCGCTGCTCAAACTTCCAGCGGGAGAATGCAGACTGGGACAGGTTGTGGAGCTGTGATCCCACAGCAGTGTCTAGGGATGAATGTTTACAGCCGAAGTCCCAGTGGGCTTGTGTTACAGTGAGCTCTTTCAGTTTAGCTGTCCATAGGCAGCTCGTGTTAGTCAGCTCAATTAGACCCCCTGGCTTATCACAAAGACAGAAGACTTTCTATATCCCGGGATTTCTTCCCTTGGGGTACTGAAAGAATTGGATCCCACATGGGCTTGGAGAATGAGTGCAAGGTTTTATTGAGTGGAAGCAGCTGTCAGCAGATGGGGGAACCAAGAGGGAAATGGAGTGGAAAGGTGGTTATCCCTTGGAGTCAGGCCACTCGGTGGCCCAGCTTTGCCCCGGCCAAACTACGAATCATTCCACTAGTCCACCGCCTGTCCATGTCTGTGGTGTGCGTTCCTCTCAATGTCCAGCCGCTTGTGTCTTCATCCACTGTTATGTTCCTCTTGATGTCCAGCTGCTTGTGCGTGTGCCCGCTAAGGTCTCGGGGTTTTTATAGGCACAGGATGAGGGTGTGGTGGGCCAGGGTGGTCTTGGGAAATACAACATAGGGCAGGAAAACAGAAATGCCTGTCTTCACTTAGGTCCCTGGGCACAGGCCTGGGGGTGGAGCCCTAGCCAGGGACCATGCCTTTCCTTTCCCAGCCCTTCCCTGATCGCCTCCCATATCGCTAGTTGTGTATTTTGTATTCATAAACTTGGAATAATCATTTTTTACTTCTTCTCCCATCCAACCTCTCCTTTTCTGTTGTTTCTGTTTTTGATGTTTGTGTTTTGTTTTGTTCAGTTCTCCTACTATCTTAACCAAAGCTTGTTCTTCCAAATATTGCCATCACAGGGATTTAAAAGAGAAATGTTTACAGTTTTAGCCTTGGTCACCAGACCAATTCTGAGCATAAACATACTTTTTTTTTTTGTTTGTTTTTTTAAATCAGTTGATCACACGTTTTAAATCTCAAATACGAAAAGACGTAAACTTAGCTGAAATCACTATACTGTACATTATTTATACTATTTATTTATACTATTTATTTATACTATAACTAATTCCACAAAGTGGTTTGGAAAGTTGTATTTTGCTTTCGTTGCCAAACCTTAGATCCAAAACTTCAAGTACATTCCTATTCTAATTTGGAAGTTGCCTGAAATTGGTGCGTTAAGACCTGAAATTAAAGAAAATTTTCTCTACCTTTGATGTAGCCTCAGAAAATTCAGACATCATATGCCCCTTATAATATTCCTTCTACATAAAAGGTTTAAATTACTGAAAGTTTCCTACATAGTCTTTTACACTCTTAAACCAGTTATTTACTAAATATTTATCTAATGTCTCTTGAAATCATCTACTTCTTATCTGATATGCCTTTTTTGAAAAAAAAATTAGCTTATTGTGATCTCTTGCCTAAATAATCAAAATTGCCTGTTAATAACTCTCCCAGACTATAGCCGCACTTTTCTCCATGCAATTTAATTGATTATTCTAAAATACATAATTTAATATTTCAGTTCTCACTTCACTGTTTTTTTTTTTTTAATCTGTCAGTGCCTTCTCACCTTTAACATAATATGCACTTTTTATGAATAACATGCTGTTGAAGGCAACACTCCTGGTTATCATAAATTACATGATCCAGTCATAATTAATTACTTGTAGCTTTTTTTTTTTTTTTTTTGAGATGGAGTTTTGCTCTTGTTGCCTAGGCTGGAGAGCAATGGTATGATCTCAGATCACCGCAACCTCTGTCTGCCCGGTTCAAGCGATTCTCCTGCGTCAGCCTCCCGAGTAGCTGGGATTACAGGCAAGCACCACCACACCTGGCTAATTTTGTATTTTTAGTAGAGACGGGTTTTCACCATGTTGGTCAGGCTGGTCTGAAACTCCTGACCTCATCAGCTTCCCAAAGTGCTGGGGTTACAGGCATGAGAGGTTTTTTTTTTTTGTTTTTTTTTTTTAATGTTTTCCTTGTCTGCAACATTCTCCCTTCCAATTGCCTAGCTATCACTATTTCATTTTGCTGTAATCAGTATAAACTGTTACTGGTGTTGAATCAGTATGGGTCTGTAGCAGCCTCAATTCTTGCTTCCTCAGAAGAAAGAATTTGACTGAAGGGCATAAGACAGAAGAAGAGACCAAGGCAAATTTCAGAACAGGAGTGGAAGTTTATGTAAAAAGCTTTAGAGCAGAAATGAAAGGCAGGAAAGAAAATACACTTGGAAGAGGCCCAAGCAGACAACTTGAAGGACAAGGGCAGGCTTTGACCTTTTGACTTACGGTTTTATATGTTGCCTTACTTCTGGGGTCTTGCGCTTGTTCTCCCCCAAAAGAGTGGATTGACCGCATGAGAAATGACCTGCTAGCACTCAGGAGGGGCGCATGCACATTATGTTTACTGGAGTTGAACGCAGGCTCACCTGAGGCATTCTTCCCTTTCCCTTTTCCAGTGGAATGTCCCAGGAAGGTCATATACCAGTTAAACTCTACCATTTTGCCTCTTAATGCACATGTGGGAGCTCACTCACCCCATTTCTGATATCTTATTGAGAAGCTGCCAATAACGATTGTCAGGTGTTTTTATCTGCGGGGAAACTTCCTTTTCCTGGTGCTGGTTGTGACCAATTATTATTTTAGAGAAACAACAACCTGACCCTCATCTTATGGTCACCTGACTTTCCTGGTGGTGTAGGAGGAGCCCTCTGCAGCCCTGCTGTATTAGTCCATTTTTCACGCTGCTGATAAAGACATACCAGAGACTGGGCAATTTATAAAAGAAAGAGGTTTAATGGACTTACAGTTCCACATGGCTGGGGAGGCCTCACAATCATGACAGAAGGTAAGGAGGAGCAAGTCATGTCTTACATGGATGGCAGCAGGCGAACAGAGAGAATTTGTGCAGAGAAATTCGTCTCTATAAAACCATCAGATATTATGAGACTTATTCACTATCATGAAAACAGCATTGGAAAGACTTCCCCGTCATTGAATTACCTCCCACTGGGTCTCTCCCACAACACGTGGCAATTCAAGATGTGATTTGGGTAGGGACACAGCCATACCATACCACCTGCTCATACCTGACTAGCTACCTACTGTAATATAAACCACATTTTCAGATGACTTATGAAACTAATGAAACAATCCTCTTCTATAATTATGAATCTTTTTTGCTTTTATTAATATTGAAATTGATTATAATTGATTAAATTTCCTTTTGATTTCTGTTTCTCCCATATGAGTTTGAAAGCATCCTGAGAGACTGTGTCTTATTCATTAACAGCTGTGTGGAAAATAGAAAGTATCAAATAATTTGCATAATAATGATGCATGAATGAGTACCTGTCATAGTAATAAACTATCAAAACAATCCAAATTATTGTGAATCTGTAAAATTAAGTGGTATGTTTCTTAGGTAGGGTTACAATGTAAATTTTGATGTAAAACAAATCTGGTTGAAGAGTAATAATAGTTATTACCATTTTGACATAAGTAAATATGCAATCATCATTTTCATATAGTACATTAATGGACTTGTAGGTTACTATCTTTACTTATTAAATGAGAAAATAGAACTTCAGAAATGAATGGCAAGTAACTCACTGAAGATTATTGTTGCTTTTGGGATTCAAATTCAGCACTTAGGGATGCAGAGAAGGGAGGATAACTTGAGCCCAGGAGTTCGAGACCAGCCTAGGCAACAAAGGGAGACGTCGTTCTCCACTAAGAGAAAAAAAAGAAAAAAAAGAAAAGATTCAAATCCAGCTCTCTCAATTCAAAGTGTGTGGTTTTCATCAATTGTTTTTGTAGCTCTTATATGAAATGCATGACCCTTTGGTGAAACAAAGCCAAATAATAATGAGCAAAACATATTTCTTCCATTTTCAAATGTTATCTTCTCTGCTTTCAGAAATGCTATGCTTCTGCCAGATCTTTATTCTTTAAAAAAAATTATAACAAATTATTTTTACAGTACAGTGTTATGTTACTGTATTACATATGTTCAAATATGTATTTGTTTTATGTCTGTGAGTATATATGCATATACATATATACATGCATATGCATAAGGATATATGTATAGGTATGTGCATGTTTGCATGTGTGTTTGTAGGTATATATTTATAAGCTACTGTCTGTTGAGAAGGTGAAAAATATATAAAATCTTATGAAATAACATATAATTGATCTTAACTTTTACCAACTATTTATCAACATTTTTTCTGGACTTTTTGCTGAATACATGAAGTAGAATAATATTGACTTTAGGATATTTATAACACATTCTTAGTCATTTTTTATTTGCTATATATTTTTAATTTGTATGATCTTAGCAAATCATTAACTGGAAAAGTTATCTTGTAGAGGTTTGCTCTCTTTCTCTGATAATTACTAAATTAGTATTATTAATAATATATAACATTTATCAAGTAAGTATATGATATGAATTATTTTTATGTCACTTGTTGAATTATAAACATACTAGATACTAAATATTAAAATACACTGTTCACCACAAAAATATTTAGTCATCACAGAAGTACTATGAAGATAGTTGTTATTTTGATACACATTTTATTGATCAGGAGCATCAGTCATAAACAATTTAAATCAAGTTATGTTCACATAGCTGGTCAGTTCTGCAGCTGAGTTTCCACCAGGCAATTTGACTTTAGAGCCTGATACTACAATAGGATGTTCCCACCCAGTAGGGCGATCATTCGCTTAGTCACTTCTAGGATGTGTAGCATGATGATTAATCGAATTCAGTTTCTCACAATACTAATTATTCAGGGAACTGAAATGTTTTCATCTAGCTTGGAATACACCTCGGGGTAAATCTGTCTCATTCAGGTTACAGAAAGGAAAGTCATGATAGAAAATATGCTGCTTCATATCAAAGTTTTTGAGCCTGAAGGCAGTGTATTACCTTTTCCATACTGTTACCTACTGCATTAGAAAATCATCTGCCTTCTACTTCTTCTAATTGCATATATTTGTCAGCTCAAAGTTGTGCTTGCATTTGCCTTTTTTTAGTATTTCAAAATATAGTAATAATAGATATATATATGTATGTGTGGGTGTATCTATATACATATTTATGTATCAGGACATTTATATGAGAACTCATATGTGTTTGTAAACATATACATGGCACATATAAGGCCAACAGATTAGTTTCCAAAAAACCTTTGCAGATATCTAGTTCAAGTTCTAGATAAAATATTGTAGTTGATTCCATTTTTAACAATATTAAATTATCTTAGATTTCATTAACATTTTAAAATCAATTTGCAAATAACTTGAATATTAAAAAGTATATCAGTATTTATGCACATATCTGTTTATATATACACACAAACACACATGTGCATACACAATCACAATGTCTAAAGTATCTGCAGTTAGATACACATAGTGAAATAAAGTTTAAAACTTTTATTTTCAGTGTTTTCTGATTAAGAAAATCTTATTGATGGATTTCGAAAAGTATGTTAATCAATATTTTTCTTAAATCTGTTTGCCAACATTTCACTTTCAGGAAAGATGCAATTGGGGTTAGTAAATAATAACTAAAAAAATGTATTCACCAAAAGAAACAAAGCACTTTCTATGCACCAACAGAGTACTGTACATTCCATTTTGTACGTATTTATTCTTATAACCTTGGTAAGATATGTATATTTATTTCTATATATATAATTACTTATATAATTATATATCTCATCTATACATATCTATTTGTATAATATATAACATACATAATGCGTATATCTATTATAACCATTACATTATGGTATTTGACTTATTTTCAATGTTAACTACTAGTATTCATGTCTTTAAGAACATTGTTGTAAATGTCTTTTTTCCACTTAAGTATAGCTTTTCATGTGTACTTAGGAATGGAATAGACAGGGCATGTCTATTTTCAAATACGAAGTATTTCTAAACTGGTTGGATTTGTGAAACATTTTTATAAATACTTTAAAATGGCATTATATATGTAACTACTATATTTGTATTAATTTAGTAATATATACATTATATAATTAATGCAGTAATCATTTGTGGACTACTTACTACCTGCTGAATGCAAATGTTATGAAATTGAATAAAACATGGTCCCTTTAGGGATGTCAGGAACAAATTTGTTACAATTCATCGAATTACAATAATGTATTCAAATTGACTGTGTCATTGGCATGTGATATATATTACTAAAATACTCTTTATTGCAAAGTTTCAGTCAAACAGCAGATGGTTGTGTCATGTCTACTAAAATTAGTAATATCAGAATGAATAAAAACTATTTTTTATTTGATCCAGATACTTGCTTTTTACAAACAATATTGAATCATAATTTCCCATTTAGATTTAAACTCTGACATCTTATTCAATTCCAGGTTTTATGGAAATCAGCAACAATAATAAAAAAAGTTAGCTATGATTTCACAGATATGTATAGCTGAATAGACAGATAAACCACACCTAGAGCAAATAAAAAGCACCAATATTCCACTTGAAATTCAAACACATATTTTCTTTACCACCAACGGTCCATATATTCATGCACCGTTATACTGTTAAATCTTGGATACTATTTATCTAAGCCTTGAAAATAATTTAGAAGATTATTTATATCCATAAAGTATCATAACCTTATTTTTTAAATAATCTTTAATGGACACATGACCAGTCGCAAGCACTGCCAAAAACACGCATGTATTTAGACAAAATATATTACATGAAGAAATGTAGCCTCATATATTCTCACATCTATATAAGACAGCTTAATTTTACTCAAATATTGCATCTAATTGGTCCAATAATTTTATGTATTTTTTGCTGATTATCATAAAGGAAATTCATTAACATAATTTATTCTTTATGGTATTAGCTCAGGCCTCTCTTCTAGCTATTTTGTACGATTACAGTGAATTCCTGATTCATCTGCTCTCAGTCTTTTCTTTTTCAACTTCATTTTTTCGTATCTTCTCCTCCATTTATTCTGAAATGTGGATATCATCAATTTGTTAGCTGGTAAAACACTTGCAGAGCTCTCAATCCATATAAAAGTAATTCATACACACAAAGTGTTGCACAGTTTCAAACACTAAGCATGCGTAAAAATATTTGCTAGAGTAGTGATTGCAAAATAGAAAAGGCAATCATTAAAAACTGTTATAAATTAAATATTTCATTTATAGATTCCAATTTATTTCATACAACATGGAGAATGTACATTCTCATTACATTTATTTTTCCATCTTATAGAAAGTTATTTCAGTTACTGCCCAGTTCCCAGGCAAGTATTTTTCCCACTTTATGCCAAAAATTTTATACTCCCTCAACACCAAACTTTGTAATTTTGGGACAACTCTGAGTTAGACTCCAATTAGGATGAGTGTGTATATTTCTAAGGAGGTGTTTATAATAACTGTAATTAGGTTTAAAGTTATGATTTATCCTAAAGCCACATATTTTTTCTTTTGGATATACTTATAATGCTATCATTATTACTGTAGCAACCAGCATGTATCATTGTAAGTCATGCTGATTGCACTGACTAGGATACAAGAGTAGGTCAATCATATTTAGCATAAACTTACTCATCCATTTGCTCATTATATAGATATTGAGTACCTATCATGTGTCAGGCTTTATTCATGTCAAAATTTGTATTAGGCTGCCCAGTTATTTGTGTTACTATAAACATCATTGCATCTCCAATCAGCACCAAAAGAATCATGCGAATACAAATGTTCTTTTGTCATGTGCTGTATTAATATGGAACATTTTTAAAGTAATTTTTATGTCTTTACATTTCTATCACTGTATTTTACGCTTTAAGTGTCATAAAGAGAACAAACCAACAAAAAATATTTATTATAAGCCAATAGTTTTTTTCAGAAACTACTAATTTTTGCTGGTTTGTTTTCTTCTTATTCCCATTTGATGCTTAGAATGTGGCAGTATGATTTGATATCTGACTATAAGTTTAAAAAAATAAAGAACGATCTAATCATAGCAGAAATTCATGGGGATAATTCATTTAGTAGAAGTTTAGACAATTGTAATAAAATTGCAAGTTTCAGCATTAAAAATGATTTTTAGTTTTTACGGTTTTGTAAATAGAAGTTGAAAATTTTTGTGCCAGATTCTTAGAGCTATACATTATATAACACTCTCTTGATTCACCTGTACAACATTTTATCCCAGTTTTTTCAATTAAATTGAGTTAGAAAAATATCCCTTTTGGAAACTTGATTTTACATTGGAATTGAACATATTCTATTTATAGTTTTTCTATGTATTTTAATATTAACAGTTGAAGGAATGCTAAATGTTATTAAGTCTAAAATGCAAAAGAACATGCTAATTTTTTTACTGAATTATGTTTAATTTTCAACATGCTTATAGTACTGTTAAATGTATACAGCTTTGGAAAAAAAACCGTACAATCTTTCTTCAGATGCTTTAATACAAAGTTTATTTTAAATATCACCAAGTAAAAGGATTAATTTTAGCTGAAATTGAAGTCATTTAAGAAACTTAGAAGGGAATTAATATGATATATATGTTTATCTCTTGCCATTCTCAGCAAAATTCATTATTATTATTATTATTATTATTATTATTGGATAAATTTTCATTTGGGCTTCTCACAGTGGTTAGAGCCACTCTGTTTTCAGAACAGCACAGGAAATGCGTCACTGAGACTGCCCAGAAAAGTCTGACCGACTGTATCTTATTGCTTAAAATACATATATTCACAATAACTGACAAAGCGTAAAGTGCCTTACACAGGAATGTGTTTACATTTGCAAATCTTCTGACTCCAAACCCTCCACCAACCCCATCTGATTCACCTGGAAAACTAGTCTCAGTCACATCTTCCTGGCCCCCTAAGGATTCCTTCAGCTCCCTATTAAATCTCTCTCTGAGTAGGGCAGCCTCCTGTAGTGGGGGCCAGACTGCGACTCTGGAATCAATTCCAGCTCCGCAGGTTGCATTTCGGTCTTCTGGTGCCTTTAGGGTAAGTTGCTGCAGTGAATCCTACAGTTAACACTCACCCAGTTCCCCACTCTAACTGGGGAAAGGAACTTAAGGGGTCAGAATTCATCCATTTGATCAATTCACTGAAAAGGGATTAATTATCATAAAACTTGTTTGCCTTTGAGACACTTCAGTCAGGTATCTAAAACATAAGACATATACTAACCTACAATTGTTATATTTTTCTATTGGTATAAAATAGAAATAAAGATATACGTAAGTACTTGTAAACAGATCATAAACAATTATATTTGTGCTATAGCCCCATTGACTTTTTTATTATTTCTAGAAATAATGCTGGTCCTTTGTAACACTGTGATTTGCCTACAAATTGTGATGGGTTGATATTTATTCATTAAGTTTGAAATAAATAAGATTGCATATGTGTTATAAGTGCATGTGATTTATTATGAAATATGTCTAATCATGGCAGCAAAGCCTCAACATTTTTCTATAGGTTGCTATGTCCCCTGCAAAACTCACACTAAAATTTGATTCCCAATGTGGTAATGCTGGGAGGTGGGGCCCAGTAGAAGGTGTTTGGCTCATGGGGACTGATCTCTCATTAACAGATTAACTCCATCCCACAAGTGTGAAGGAATTATTGCTCTCTCAAGATTGGGTTGATAAAAAGAGTCTGGTTTCTGTGTTTTTTCTCTCTTGCTTCCACTCTGGCCTTGCGATCCCTTTCTGCTTTGTGACTTGAGGCATACCAGCCTGAAGCCCTCACCAGATATGGACATCGATTCTAGAGCTTTCTAGCCACAAAAAGAGTCAGCCAAATAGTCTTCTTTTCTTTGTAAACTATATCTTTATATTTCGTTTTTCTGTTACAGCAGAACTAAATGGACTAATACATGTGTTAAGGACTTTTATCAGGTTGGTGCAAAAGTAATCACAGCCTTCGCAATGAAAAGTAATCGCAAAACCCACATTACTTTGCACTAACTTATACTATACAAAGAATAAGCAAATTTTATCTGAGAAAGTTTTTTTGTTTGTTTGTTTGTTTTTAAGAAAGAGTCAAAGTCTAGTGCCTGTTTTTGGGAGATGGAGTAAAATACATCATTTTTTTTCCTGATAGGCTCTTTAATTATTTACCACCATTACCAGCATTATATGACTCTCATTTTGATTCCTAATTTCATAAGTAAAACATTATAATTTTGCTAAAATAAAATAACTTCTTCATAGGGTTGAAAAAATAATGAAAATAAGTAAATATGTTGATGTATATGAAATATTCAGTAAATTTACCCTTATTAATATTATTATGATTACTGATTTTTTGTATGTGTGTTACTCTACACCAGATAAAATTTTAAACTTAAGTGAGGTATAATATAGGTTCTCGCTTTAAAGCATTATAAAATGTATTTTTGTAACCAAATATTTATAAATAGATTAGAATACACACACATACATATATATGTACATGTATATATGTACCCATATTCATATATAAAAACATTTAGATAATAGCTAAATTATACGAACTTTTATAAACTATATATTTTCATAAATTGTTCTAAAATTATAATTTATAAAATCATACTTCTTGTTCAATACTTATTATCCATGGAAGAAATGTACAAAACATGTTGTAATTCCCATTGCTAAATGACTAGATCTCTAAACAGAAAGAAAAAAAGGGCTAAGAATGAGCAATTTTGAAAGGGGAGTTTGGTTTTCTTTCCCTTCTCTTTTCTTCTTGTTTAAATATCCACATTAGATATGTGACTCTCTTCCTCTTATATTGGAAAAGTAAATAACTCCACCTGGGCTATTCTGCATACCTGGACAGTCAAAACAGACAAATTTGAAGCTCCATTGTGCATATATTTTCCGTCAGGGATTGCATCATCATCCTCTTGTTAATTTCTCGTCAGTCTTAAATCAAAAACTGAAGGGTGAGACCTTTTCATTACCTTCTAACTTCCTCTATCACTAGACAAAATGGTGAAGTTTACACAAAAATAATGGTTACTTTATTATTAATAATTATTTTTATATAGTTTTCTTATAAGAGAAAAGTAATGCTTACAATTTCTCAAAGACAGGATCATTGTCGACTATGGTTTTTAAAAGAGAGAAGCTGGAACGATAGTAGGACTGAAAACAAGAATAAGCTGTATCACCCCCACCTGGAAAATAAAGTTGCGACTAAATTCTAGGTTCTAATTTTCAATGGTTTTATAGAGCCTGCAGTCTCCCTCAAGGGTTTAATACTGTAGCAACACCAGAGCTATTTGGTTTAACTTTTATGTGAAAAAGTGGTAAGTTGTTTTTCACTTGCTATGGCCCCTCAGATTGGTGGAACCAAGCCTGCAACCTCAAGGGGAATCTCAGTGCTAGGACTGAGGAGTGGGGACTGAATTAAGAAGTGGATTTCACATGACAGGATCCAAGATCTAACCAGATCAAGCTCTGGCTTCACCCCGTGGCAGGATCCAGTCAGATATTTTCTCTTGACATCAACTTATTGCAAGATTCAATCAGATCATGCCTCATTTTCTGATGTTTCTCCTTACTTGCAAGTAATAAAATCTCCTTACTGAATCCTCCTTGGTTGTGATCATTGGGTTGATACCCACCAAGTGACTGAATTATTAGCGAGCATATAGTCTCATTCTGGAGTTTGATTAAAATTTTTGTAGTAGAAATATACCCACAGATAATTCCTAAAGCTTGATTTCATTGATATTTCAAAACAAATATTGTATATTTATGAACATTGTGTATTTAATAGTGAGTCTAGAACTCACTTTTAAGATGTTCTTCTCATATAATATTAGCATTCTAACCAGAAGTGTGTTTTTATTTTCAAAATATTTTTTTTCAAAACACTATCTCAAATGCAATAATATTACCCTAAGAAAATCCTTTTTAACTGCAAATATTCAGCACTGAGTTAGAATTGATCAAAAACTGCTATTTCAGTTAGCATCCCATCATAAAATAAATAGTCTGCTCCAAGTAAAGTAATTAGTAGAGTAATTTAAGGGGTCATTTATGAAAGAGTGGATGGGGTATAGAAGAACACAAAGGAGAGGGCAGTTACTGTCATGGAGCTGTGACTGCTTCCTGGAGAAAGAGGGTTCATGCAGGTTACTAGAATCTAGAATCCAGAAATACAGTACTGTGTCCTTGAGGAATACAGTGTTCTGGGAAGAAGTAGTAAATTATACACAAGTGCATAACACAGTGCATAAGTGGCTATTGAACAGGGGAGATTCATGAAAATAAATAATGGAATCTACAGTTATTCACTTTCTTTAGTGTTCTTCTAGGGCTCCTCATTGACCAAAGCAAACTGAAAGCCAGAGATCAAGGATGCTACTAGATGGGGTTCATATAGGTCAGTCACTCAAAACACAGGAAAGGATGAAGAAGAATGGATAATAGATCCTGGATGTGAAAGGAAAAAAAAATTGTGACACTCCATTTTTAATAAGAATGTATCAGTTCAGTCACTACCAGTTTGCAGATGTACATTAAATAAGAATAATAAGCAAGTTACTTGGTTTGATTAGATATGATTACCATATAGCACACTTACTTTCAAAAACCAGAAAACAGGTAAAGAAAACTTACAGTAGTATGAGTGTCATAACAAGACTGGAAATGAAAAATACTGTAAGAACTGTAGAGAGAACATAGAACAACTGATGACAGAGTAAATCAATCTCTACATTTAATTGACAAAAACGTTTATAACAAGAAGAAAGCAAATGAAAATTATTTTAATCTTAAGAGGTGTTAGAAGTTTGAAAAAAAAAGGTAATACTAAAAATAAAATATAAAAACCTCTGAGTAATGTTTTGTTTCACATTGCTTGTTCAACCCCAAAACTGGGATTCTACAAAATTCTCCCTATGTGGCTTAACTGATCTGCGTATCCAATGTTACGTGATTCTGGTATTATCCTGAGTTCCACTTTCATCAATTATCCACTCTGCAGCTGGACAGTAATTACATAGTCAAAAGTTAATTACCATTAGTTTTTATAACTTCACTGTCTTTCAACTAGATTCCTAATTATTTGTCCCTTTATATATGATTGTATAAGTGTTTGCGGTATTTTCTCCATAAGAGTAATTCTCTTTAGAGACTCCCTCTGTTGACTCAGAGCCAGTCTTGGCAGCCACAGTAGTAATTTTTCTTTAATTTCAACAAATGTTATAGAAGAAGATATGCCAAGTGTGACTTGTTCTTTTCCAGGTCTAATTGGATATATCCAAAATATATCACAACTTCTGTCAAAGTGGCAATGATGTGAACATAAAAACAATCTCAAGTTTAGATCCAAAGTGTTTGTATCTGACTTAACAAATTGTAGGAAAATATGTAATATTTTGAAGTCATAGTAGGAGCTGATCTTTAGAGAAATGATTAAGATGATAATATATTATCTTATTATCAAAAAAGTTTGGGCAATTTCAGAATGGAAGTTGGCAGGGAAACTATAAGTCAGAAAAGGTTTGAGTATGTGAAAGGAACCAGGAACACACAAACCTCAA
Organism: Macaca mulatta; assembly: GCF_049350105.2. Lineage (NCBI taxonomy): Eukaryota > Metazoa > Chordata > Mammalia > Primates > Cercopithecidae > Macaca > Macaca mulatta. Next base: position 81,642,936 of record NC_133422.1, read on the forward strand.
TAATTAAAATAGTTAAATTATTTTGTATATTACATTTCCATCATAGTTCAGTGAAAAGCCTCTGCTCACTGTGCTCTTTGAGAAATGTGGGTGACAGAAGCTACATCTCAAAACATGCCACCATGACTACAGAAGCAGGGGACAAAATATAAGGTGAATAGCGCTAACGTGTCTGCACAGAATGGTGACACATTACTTCAACTTACGTTTTCTTGGGGTAAATAAAACAACATGGTCAAGTCTAGTTCTTATGGGAAAAGACTAAAATTATATGTATAAAAAAGCAAAATCAGGCACCCAATGAGAAGACCACACACAACTTTAGAGTCAAATAATAAGATTATTCTAAAGAGAGTTGGTTGCATTGACAATGTCAAGAATAAAATTAATTTAATAGGAATTTTTAGGTACAATCTATAAAACATGAGACAATGTTTACACTTTTGCTTAGACCTATTTTTAGTAGTACATGTGTTTCCTCTGTCCTTCCTAACTTCTAACTTCAGCATCTAATACAGACTTGGCTACCAATAGGGTATGAGACGCATAGAAGCAAATTAACCAAAAAAAACCATAGAACCTCACAACCTGACTATCCAAATGTCTATTGGTGCAATTGTTTTAAAAGAAGCAATTTCTTGTTTCTTTTACAGGGTGCTCACTTTACAGAGGAGCTCACTTGAAGAAAAAAGATACACTTTTAAACATTTTATTTCATGTATTTTACTTTATTTTATTCACATAAAATACACAGTTAACTTTATTAGGCATCAAGAAAATACATTTTTTCCTACTCCCATGACCCCACTTCAAGGAAAATACATGTTAAAATCAGAATTCAATAAAGTCCATCTACTAGAATGTCTGAAATTTTTTGAGGCAGAAAATGACAATTTTGGTAAGGCTATGGAGCAATTAATTTCTGTATACTGCTAGTAGGAATGTACATTGATACAATCATTTTGAGAATTCTTTGGCAAAAAAAAAAAAAAAATTCTTTGAGTTTTACTCAAACTGGACACACACCCCCTTAGGACCTAGCAATTCCACACATAACAACTGCAATCATGTATTTATTCTGAAAAAATATATGGACAAGAATATTCTGGCCGGCGTGGTGGTTCACGCCTGTAATCTCAGCACTTTGGGAGGCCGAGGCGGGGGGATCATGAGGTCAGGAGATCGAGACCATCCTGGCTAACACAGTGAAACTCCGTCTCCACTAAAAATACAAAAAGTTAGTCGGGTGTGGTGGCACGTGCCTGTAGTCTCAGCCACTAGGGAAGCTGAGGCAGGAGAATTGCTTCAACCCGGGAGGTGGAGGTTGCAGTGAGCCAAGATCATGCCACTGTACTCCAGCCTGGGTGACAGAGTGAGATTCTGACACACACACACACACACACACACTCTCTCTCTCTCTCTTAGTAGTGCTATTTATAATTGTCCAAATCTGAAAACTACTCAAATGACCATCATGAGCAGAATGAATAAATAAATTGTGCTATTTTTTCATAGTGGAATATAAAGAGTAATAAGAAACAAACTACAGCAGCATATAAGAACAAATTTCACAAACATACTGAATGAAAAAAGCCATACACAAAATAATATATTTTAGGTGATTCCATTTGTATAAAGATCAAAATCGGTCAAAGCTAATCTGTGATGTAAAAAATCAGAAAAAGTAATATTCCTCTGGGAGAATGAAATGACTTGGAGGGTTTTCAAAAATGTTTCTGGGTATTGGTGGTGTTATATTTATTTTGGTCTTGGTGCTGGGTTACATGTAGTTTCTGTAAGTTTATTCATCTGTACATTTTCTCTTGGTATACTTTATTATATTATGCTTCAGTAGAATTTTATTAATGTTATAAGGATTTAATTTGATTAACAGTACTCATAAATTTAGTAATAAGTAGTGTTTGCTTATTTTGAATGAAAAGTCTAAGTGTATTACAAAATACATTAGATTTTACTTTTATTTTCTCTTAGGCAAACTAACATATTGAGAATAATACAAAGTAGTTATGGATGCAAATGCTTACATCAGACAAAACTTGACCCTCATTTTCACTTTTTACTACTATTGTACAGTAAATATTTGATTTTAAATAAGAAAATCACATGCTCAAAATAGAAAGATTAACTTTTTAGGTGTCCAGACTGACATGCAAACTGAACAGGGAAGTGAATGTAAACATAAACATTTTAGAATCAGTAGTCTGAAAGTGATAGTTAAATTCCTGACAAACCAAAGTCTATGTACTCACTCAATTGGAAATGATATCAACCAGTGATCTGGAAATCTAGGTAAAAATAACAAATAATTCTTTTAATGACCTAAAATTCTACAATTGTATTTGACTAAAAAAATGAGGGAGATTTTTCAATGTGATTTTAAACTGTAAAGTCAAATTAGAATACAACAACCAAAATTACATGAAATCACATCTTATCCATCTGTCTACTTGAGAGTCAAATCAAAATACTTTGCAAAGTGGAGATAAATTTAACTTTTATGTCTAATTTAAAATGGAGAGGGTTGGAATCACCTGTTTTAATGTCAAAAAAGAGGCAAATACGCCAACTGAAGTTCTAATGCTCCACGATGTTTTTTTTGTAACTATTATCAATGAGATCCCATCTTTTGCAATAACATAAATGGAACTGGAGATCATTAAGTGAAATAAGTCAGCCACAGAAAGACAAACATTGTATGTTCTCACTTATTTGTGGAATCTAAAAATCAAAACAATAGAACTTATGGATATTCAGAGTAGCAGTAAGGTGTCCAGAGGCTGGGTAGGGTAGGGGAGGCCAGGGGGTGAGGAGGCGGGGATGGGAAATGGGCACCAAAAAATGTAAAAAGAGTGAATAAGACCTACTATTTGAATGTACAACAGGGTAACTGTGGTCAATAATAGCTTAGTTGTACATTTTAAAATAACTTAAAGAATGAAATTGGATTGTTTGTATCTCAAAGGCTACATGTTTGAAGGGATGGATGCCTCATTCTCTGATATATTTATTTCACATTGCATACCTGTATCAAAACATCCCCTGTACCCCAGAAATGTATATACCTACTATGTACCCATAAAAATTAAAAATTTTTTAAATTATAAACTTTAGAAAAATCATAGTTTTTTCATCTAATCGATATTTTAAAACATTGCATTATGACGGTAACAACTGAAAAAGCCATCCTGGAATCACAGATAGCATTTCACTTTATATCAATTGATTCTACTGGCAGCTAAATTGTCAACACTAAAAATCAGCTTCATTTTAGGTTCTTTTTTGGTCAGATTTTAGACAACAATAACTGACCAGAAATTGGATTTGTTAAGCTATTAGATAGACTAACAACAACAAAAAAAATAATGTGACAGGACATTACTCCTTTTTAAAGAAAATGATACATGAAACTTGGAAGCTATTGCTTTAATATTTACTGTAGCTTTTGCAAATTTATGATTGGCACATAATTTTACATATTTATGGGGTAAACCTGTGTTACAATACATGTATGCATTGTGTAATGATCAATTCGGGGTAATTAATATATCTGTCACCTTAAACATTTATCATTTATTTGTGATGAGAACCTAAACCACTCTTCCAGGCATTTTGAAATACACAATAAATTTTTGTTAACTCTAGTCATTCCACTATATAGTAGAACACCAAAACTTATTTCTCGTGTCTAACAATTGCTTGGTACCTATTGGCCAAGCTCTCACCATAACCCCCATTCTCATAACCTCCCAATCCACGGTAACCACTATTATATTTTCTACTTCTGTGGGAACAACTTTTAAAATTTCACATATAAGTGAAATCATGCAGTGTTTGTCTTTCTGTTAGTGGTTTATTTCACTTTGGATAAACTTGGAGAACACTACGGTTTAGCTTTCCTGGATATTTATTGTAAAGCTTTTGGATGTACTAAACCAACTCAAGCACTAATTCTCTTCCCCATATGCTAAATATCTCATGAAGAATACTGTAAACATGTAAAAAGCATAATTTTACGCTTATATGATTTTAAGCTCAGCTAGGCCAGTTTTTGAAAGGTACTTGAGTTGTATGTGTGCATTATGAGCCACATATTCAGTAAGCTACAAATTCCCAAAAGAGGGTAATTTTGCTTAAGAAGTGTATGGAAATTGAGAAATAGAGAGGTCTTGGAAATCAGCTGTTAGTAATATCAGTAATATTTTCAGAATAAATAAGAGTTTGAATTATCAGCAAACTAGAATGAATACAATTTGTTAGAAGGAAATGAGTAAAGTATAATCAAAGAAACTGAGGCTGATGTAAATAATGATGATAGAGGACTATGTACCCAGATAGAATATGGCTTTTGTATTTACAATATGATGGAAAAGTTAACCACATGGACTCTTCCTTTCAACCAGAAGAGAGATCATGAAATAAAGCATGGAGAAGTGTGGCAAAGTACAACAAAATGAAAGTGTAATAATTTATTCATAGAATGTTTGAACAAAAAGAACTCATTTCTGCTTAATGTTTTATGTAATCCTATCTTTTCCAAATGAAAACATGAAACTCAAATCTGTAATCTGATCTTACTGTTTATAATGTTTGGATAATTTGTTCCCATAGTGAAACTGTTAGTTTGTAACTGATTAACTGTACTTTCTGCCTATGAAAATGAATAAATACTATTTACCACTCAATTATTTACAGCAGTAGTTAAATTGTGACCAAAAATAGTTAACAAAATTATTATAATGTACCTAATTGATAGAGAATTCTTGTTGAGTTGGTGAATTTTGAATTTCTATATTGAAAATAAAAATGCTTTAAAAATCCCACACATACATTTTATTTGAAAAGACCAAATAAAACTATTATACAATGTTCTATGAGCTTTAGTGCAAATATGTTCAAATATACACATATAGGCACTCATAAATACATATTTATATATTAGTTTTTTTTAACTTTAGGAACTATGCTGTTCATCACATGTGTGAGTCTATTAAATGTGGCACATATACACCATGGAATACTATACAGCCATAAAAAAGGATGAGTTCGTGTCCTTTTTAGGGACATGGATGCAGCTGGAAACCATCATTCTCAGCAAACTATCACAAGAACAGAAAACCAAACACCATATGTTCTCACTCATAGGTGGGAATTGAACAATGAGATCACTTGGACACAGGAAGGGGAACATCACACATCAGGGCCTATTGTGGTAGGGGAGGGGAGAGGGATAGCATTAGGAGATATACCTAATGTAAATGACGAGTTAATGGGTGCAGCACACCAACATGGCACATGTATACATATGTAACAAACCTGCACATTGTGCACATGTACCCTAGAACTTAAAGTATAAAAAAAAAATTGTATTCTCAAATGCAATAATGACAAACACAAAAAATAGAACATTTTAGCTTAAAATACCAATAAAATATTATATATGGAAACAATTTAGTTTTCATTTTTTACACTATGTATTTTATAATTATAATGTAGGATACTAAATGATGGTAAATTAACATAAGTAGAAATTTCAACGTCCCAGCTCTTATTATTGAATAATACCAATATAAATATATGTTTTTTAATCTGCCTAAGTGAAATCAGGAAAAAAATTTTAACTCACAATCTTCATACCAAAATTTTTAAAGATTATAAATTATTTCAAAAGCTATAGCCTACTATTTTTCTAAAGGTGACATAAAAGCAAGCAGAATTGAACTGGTTTGCATACTATCTGAATTGCATTTAACTCTAGTTAATTTCCATTGGTGTATTCCATATATCTGGAAACCCACACTATTTCATAATTTGAGAATACATAGTTTAGTAATTTTCAGTGTGAAAAGTGATAAATATTATTTCTGACCTGTACTTATTTTTTCTATGCATTGTAAGTGCATTATTCATAACTTTTACAGTGGGAGACATTGTAATTACATAGCAAAAATTTCTTGATGATAATTTATAAATCTTGCATATAGTATTGTATCATGTAGAAATATTCCTTATTAGCACAATATTTTAAGTTAAAATCTCCCATCTGTGTTCTTATGAAAGATGATATGCACAAGTTATGAAAGATCTTAATAAAATCTTTATGAAAAAGGGGTTTTCACAAATAAACTGGGAAACAATGCATACTATATCCCTGCTTGATGATTTTCAGTATTCTATTATTAAAATCTATAATAAATCTGCAGACAAAAATGCACTTAATAAAGCTAAGATAGTATTGCCTATATCAATTTTAGCATAAAATTATTTTGTCACAGTGTTTATAGTCATTTTGCAGAATATTAATTTACAGTCCTATGTGACTGAATTTTTACAGATGTCCACTTAAAGCCAATTTAAAAAAACACATTCTAAAAATACTATATGATAAGTATTGTTTTAAGCATTTTAGAAATATTAACTGGTTTAAATCTAATAACATGACTATATGGGAAATTAGAAAGCTATGAGGGAATTTTTATCTCTCCTCCACCAGTCAGAAAACTGAGGCAGAGACAGATAATAAAGTTAATTGCCCAGAAGCACACAATGAAAAAGCTGAAAGATTGAGGATATTGACTCGGAGTCTGTGGTTCCACCGTTGGGCTCGATTCATTGCACTGGGTATTATTGTTATTTAATCTCTACTTAATTGCTTTTTGGCCTTTTGGCTAAGATCTGTTCCGATCAGTCTAATCTTTATTTAGTTCAATTTATTTCAATTCATTTATCTTATTGATTGTAGCAAGTAGAATTTGTTGTACAAATTAGATTAACTCCATATATGTACATCTACATCTGTGGTAGGAGACCACTGTGAATTGCACAATAGTGATACATTTCATAAAGAAAGTGGTTACATGTGGAGCACGGGCTAAATTTTTAAGAAACTGATGACAACAGGAGCATTAGCAAATCCCCATGAAAGCTAACACACATAACGGGAGCAGCTGAAACACTGAACGTGATTAACTGGAGTGGAGGTATTTGTGATCCTGTAGAGAATACTCTCGGAAAACTTTTAGAGTGGGAATTGAGTAAATGCTGGAGATTCTCTATTAAGAGTAAGAAAATTAGCTAATAAAATTAGAGTGATTACTGTAGCTATCAGCACACAACTGTATTCACACACAAGGTAATTCTTGGAGAGTCTATTACCTTGCTCTTGTTAACTCTGATCAAACTGAAACATATACAAAGCAATCACATTCATAGAAGTAGGAGGAATAAATTCTACTGTAAACTAGAAAGGTGTTAGATAAGTTGCAGTAAGAAATCTACTGCTTAAGTTTTAAAAAAAAAATGAAAATGAGATTATTCTTATTTGACATTTGAATCAAATCTGCCCAGGTCAGCTTGTAAGTAGGTTATGGTACTAGCAACTGATCCAGTTGGAACAAGAATTGAGAAATTTTGACTTTATATAATCTTGTTGTTATTAAATAAATAGGTCAATAGTCTCTGAAAAAAATTGGTGTCACCAAACCTGGACTCGAGACTGATTTTTTGTTTGTTCTGTCAATTACTAATGATTTGATTTTTTGATATATTACATACTTCTTTTATTGTTTAGTTTCTTCCCCTAAGAAAATGAAACTACATAATTTCTAAAGTTTTTTATAGGCTCAAGGTTCTTATTAGGCCAAATATTAAAAGATACATCAAGTGTTTGTAATCACATGTCCTCTCTTTATGTGGTCAAACACCAAAGGAAGTTAGAGACAGTTTCCTTGAAGTCTTTTGTTGAAACTCAATGGGTTTACCTAAAAAAGGTGTTGATAGTCGTGTAAGTCACATTGGTAATCTGTTATACATCTAAAATGTATTAATCAATTTCCAACTATGTACCAGGTGTTGCGCCACCCTAGAGCAACAGCATTATGGCAGACAGAGTCTTAGCTTTCATTATAGTTACACAATATTTGTGAAACCTGACACGTAAAAAGACATTTACAGCCAAGAGCTATAAATGCTATGATAGAGATAAACACAGGGAAGGGGTAGACTAGATCAACTAACAGATTTTATGAGTCACTAAGTATTGTTTTCTATGTATAATGACCTGGAAACTCGGATAGGAGGGACACATGATTATTAACCAGATGAAGAAAGAACACTACAAGATAAAGGGAAAAAAATGCTAAGATCTGGAGGTAAGATGAATGGGGTGCTTGAAAATTGTAGTTAAAGTTTGGCTGGAATGTCGAATTTAAGAATCATGCCCAGGTGTAGTGGCTCACACTTGTAATCCCAGCACTTTGGGATGCCGAGGCGGGAAGATCAATTGAGGTCAGGAGTTCGAGACCAGCCTGGCCAACATGGTGAAACCCTGTCTCTACTAAAACTACAAAAATTAGCCAGGCATGGTGGCGGACGCCTGTAATCCCACTGAACCTGGGAGGTGGAGGTTACATTGACCCAAGATCAGAGATCGCGCCATTGCACTTCCAGCCTGGGTGATATAGTGAGACTCAGTCTCAAAAAAAAAAAAAAAAAAAAAAAAAAAAAATCAGAGGTGGCACTGTTGAGCAAGCATTTGTTGAAAGGTTGGTCTGAATTTTTGTCAGGATCCAGGCATTATAGAAATTTCCTGAGGGATGGCATTAAAGTGGCATGGTCTATGTAAGGTATAACAGTTTATTTCTATAAAAAAGATTAATAATAAGAAAAACAGTGGCAGTACTTGTTTTTGATTTCTAGTGTCCTTTCCAAACCAAGTAAAATTTAAAAAGGTAAGTTGCGTCAACATAAAATACTGCTCTGATTCTCTTTCTTCCTTCCTCTCAACCTTTTGTCTCAGAGATATGGGATTTCTCATGGACATATAAAATGTCATTGATGTAAAAATAGCTGTGATATAACTGGTCCCTCTCAGTTAATGCTAAATTGCTTGAACTGAATCTGGTGTGTTGTAAAAAAACAAGACAAAACAAAACAAAACAAAAAAACGAATGCAAATGAAATTTCGTACAGTTTATCTGAGCAAAGAACAATTTGTAAATTAGGCAGCGCTCAGAACTAGAAGAGGTTCTAAGAGCTCTACCTAGCCGTGTGACCAATTAACTTTCATGTCACAGAAAGAACACAGATGTGAAGTAGGGAAATCATCTAATTGGTTACAGCTAGATGTTTGCCTAATTTGGGCATGGTGTGAAGACTGAGCTGCCTGTGAACGACTGAAGCCCAGCTGTTTGTGATGACCAAGATGTAGCCATTTGTTATAATCCCAAGTTAGGTTGTGGTTTGTACTTAGGAACTCAAAATATGGGAGACCATCTCATGCTAGTAGTCTCCTGCTTATTTAATTTGAGAGCTACCCTAGGCTTGCCTCTCTGTTGGCACACCAAGGAATCCAGTCTCAGTGGGCATCTCTGGAACAATCAGAGGATTCTCAAAAAAAATGGCATCACATGTCTTTTTTTTTTTTTTGAGACAGAGACTCACTCTTGTTGCCCAGGCTGGAGTGCAATGGCGTGATCTCAGCTCACTGCAACCTCCTCCTCCCGGATTCAAGCAATTCTCCTGCATCAGCCTCCTGAGTAGCTGGGATTACAGGCATGCGCCATCACGCCCAGCTAATTTTGTATTTTTAGTAGAGACGGGAGTTTCTCCATATTGGTCAGGCTGGTCTCGAACTCCTGACCTCAGGCGAAAACTGCTGGGATTACAGGCGTGAGCCACCGGGCCTGGCCCATGTGTTTTTTTTAGTCTAGAGAATTTATTAATGTTTTTTCATTATCACAATGGTGACATTTTAAGATTTGTCAATTTAAAAATATTCTCTGAAGTCTTTCTTCTGCATTCATTCATTGAGCGAGAAGAGATACTTTGACCTCTGCCACATTTGTTTGACATTGAATTTTTTTTTAAACATTCACTTCTGGTAAAAATCTAGCAAGGGTAAATGTAATTTGTCAATATTTTTCCTACACTGTGTCTTCCAATTTTGCAAATAAAATATTTAAAATTTTAATTAAATATATTTTATGAAATATGAATATTTCAGAGAAGAATTAGAGATAATGATTGCTTTATTAATAATTTATTCAATTATAATCAGATGCCAATCTTAGCATAATCACAAGTTTGGGAGTAAATATATAAATTGGACTGGATTTTGGAGTACACTGGATATAAGACTTGGGGTACACTGGATATAACACAGCTGATGTCAGCTGATGTCAGTAATAATGACTAACATTTAAAACCTGATTTAGACTGAATTTTAGGGCACACTGGATATAAGACATTGGGGTACACTGGATATAACACGGCTGATGTCACTAATAATGACTAATATTTCAAACCTGATTCAGTAACATAACTGCCATTTACAGTTGACCCTTGAATAACTTGAGTTTGAACTGTGGTCAACTTACACACAAGTTTTTGTTTTTGTCTCTGCCATCTTTAAGATAGATCAACTCATTTTCCTCCTTCTTGGTGTGAAGATGACAAGGAGATGACCTTTATAATGATCCACTTCCAGTTAATGAATACATCTTATCTTCTTTTTTTTTTTTTTTTTTTTTTTTTTTTTGAGACGGAGTCTCGCTCTGTCGCCCAGGCTGGAGTGCAGTGGCCGGATCTCAGCTCACTGTAAGCTCCGCCTCCCGGGTTTATGCCATTCTCCTGCCTCAGCCTCCCGAGTAGCTGGGACTACAGGCGCCGCCACCGCGCCCGGCTAATTTTTTTTTTTTTTTGTATTTTTAGTAGAGACGGGGTTTCACCGTGTTAGCCAGGATGGTCTCGATCTCCTGACCTCGTGATCCGCCCGTCTTGGCCTCCCAAAGTGCTGGGATTACAGGCTTGAGCCACCGCGCCCGGCCACATCTTATCTTCTTTATGATATTCTTAACAACATCCTCTAGGTTATCTTCTGGTGAAAACACAGTGTTTAATACATAGGACATAAAAGATATGTATTAATTGACTGTGTATCAGTAAGTCTAACAGTCAACAAATAGGCTATTAAAGTTAAGTTGTTGCGGAGTCAAAAGTTATAGGTGAATTATCGACTTCATGGTGTTTAGCCCTCCTAATCCCCATTTTGTTCAAGGGTCAACTGTATTAGAGTGTTATAAACAAATCACAGTAGCTTTTGGCTATTTCAAAGAATAAATTTGTGCACTGATGGGAATAAAAATCTTACACTAAACAAATTCAAGACAAAATATTTTTGGGAGCAATTAAACTGGAGTTTGAAAACTCTTTTGAAACTCTGACCTATTTATTTGGGTCAATATGGTCTCTAATATTTCACTTTGAAGAAGGTAGTACTCTAGAAAACTGAATTTACCAACTTGTGGTGTCACACATTAATATCAATATTAAAATGTTAAAATGCATTTTCTATAAATGTTCTTTAGAAACTTGCTCAAGCATAAAGAATATAAAAGGAAAGTTTTTCTTTGAGATGTCAATTATAGATTCTATTGGAAATATTACATAGCTTATTAAAATATTCAAAATCTCATTTAAGTTGAAATTCTTATGTATAATGCCATTAAAATCACAGGCTCTCCTGGTAATCAATGTTCAATGGAAGAATGAATAATCTCAAAGTTTAAAGAATCTTTCAATTTACTGCCAATCTTTACCATAAAGCCTATTAATTATTTTTGGTGCACCCCAATTTATTATTCAATACAGAAAAGGAAAAGATCTATATAGTACAATTGGTTCTAAAATCATTGGATTACACATCAAGTGAGTGTTAAATATGAGAGGTAGTAATTGTTCGAAGTTTTAAAGCAGATGTTAAAGAATATCAAAATTTTATTTGCATTTCAGCCAAGTATCTCTATGCTTCTTAATCTATTTCAGATTTTTGTGAGTCTAACAAGAGAAAAGTATGGGTAATGAAAGTATTTATTAATTATACAAGCAAACTATGACTTATCAGTAATTGGTAAAATGATCATAATGAATATGGGACAATTTTGAAGATTAAATGAGATAACAATCAAGTGAACAGCAAAACATCTGTCATATTGTAAGCACTGAAGAAAGTAGATATTTGTCATAGTTAAAAAATAATCACATACCTCTTTGAACTTATTTATGATATATATTTTTTAAAAACACAAACATCATGTTAAAATATATCACATGTCATTTAATGTAGGAAGAATGTTTTGTTTGGAATGCGTTAATTGTACTTATTATCTATGTCAAACGTAAAAATTATTAAACAGTGAGAAACTTATCATGGACTACAATTTGTAGATAATTATCAGCCTTTCTCCAGTTTATTGGTCTCTGTTACAGAAACATTGACGCAGACTATTTCTTTTTCAAAAGAATCAACCATCACTCCCAGGTTAATATTTAGCAACTATTCAGTGACTCATGTGTCTAAAACGGCTTAAAAGCATTAGAGTTTGTTGGGAGGCCAAGGCGGGCGGATCACAAGGTCAGGAGATCAAGACCATCCTGGCTAACACGGTGAAACCTCGTCTCTACTAAAAATATAAAATATTAGGCTGGGCGTGGTGGCTCAAGTCTGTAATCCCAGCACTTTGGGAGGCCGAGGCGGACAGATCACAAGGTCAAGAGATAGAGACCATCCTGGCTAACATGGTGAAACCCTGTCTCTACTAAAAATAGAAAAATTTGCGGGTCGTGAGGGAGGGCGCCTGTAGTTCCAGCTACTCGGGAGGCTGAGGCAGGAGAATGGCGTGAACCCGGGAGGCGGAGCTTGCAGTGAGCGGAGATCGCCCTACTGCTCTCCAGCCTGGGCAAAAGAAGGAGCCAGACTCCGTCTCAAAAAAAAAAAAAAAAAAAAGCATTGGAGTTTGTATCTCACTTTGCTTTATTTGTAGACGTGAGGATATATGCTTTTACTGAAGAAATAGCAAGAGAGTTGAGGCATAGGGATTAAGGTTAGGGTGTGTTAGAAACAAAGCCGCTTTCCCTTTTAGAAGAAAGAGCCTATGAGTTTACTAAGGAAATATAACAGAAGTTCTGGGTCTCTGAAACCTCGAATGAGTTGCATTTTAATTTAACAAAACGACACTAATTTTCTTATTTAATTTTTCTTAAATGAAATTTGGCTATTGTTGTCCATTCCCCTAAAGCTCACAGGCTTATACAAATTTTGCGTAAAATGCAATCTGTTGTTTTCTCACAAATCTAAACTGATTTTCAACATGGCTTTTTATCCGTTAGCTCCAAAGTCACGTTAGATTTTAATCGGTAGTTTTTTTCTCCTTCTTGATAGAGGAGCTTTTCTAAAGCTAGATGAGGATCAGACCAAAATTGGCAATTACAATTTTAAAGAGCACCGTCCAGAAATATATGTACTGAATGAAGAATTTGATTTTAGAAAAATAGTTTTGAAATTGGTAACATTTAAAAATAAAACCACAAGGTAAAAAATGAAGACACAGAAGGACAGAAAAAAAGAAGTCTAGCTGAACTTTTCTGCTCAGGGTCAAAATGACTTTGGAGTGCAGCAAAAAACAGGAATATAAAATAAAATGTTAAAATCACAAGGAAAAAAAAAGCCTTTCCAAATTTGCCCTATCTCTTGTCTATCAGACTCAGCCCAAAAGGAAATTGTTCGCAGATGTTTTGTGATATGATTTTTTTGTGAAATATTAAAAAGAAAAGGAATAAATATGAATAAATGCATTGAAGAGAGATCAAAATGAGAGAATCTGAGCCAGATATATATCAGTCATAATAACCTCAATGTCTTATGAAAAATTTTCGGTGGTATTATGTGTTATCAGACATATAATGTACATATGAATGTAATAATTTTTAAATATACTTTTTTAATATCTGAAGAAAATGATAAATAATGCAAACAATACAATCAAATATTATGTAAGATTTTTGGTAATATTTTTAAATAAATATTTGATGTTTTTAAGAAGATGTTAAACAGATTGGTTGTCTTTTATATTACACTACTCGTTTAATGAAAAGGTATGGTACATACTATATGAAATTTATAGCCGAAGATTATATTTACTCTAAAAATGATTTTTGAAGAGTAGCAATTGATACAGGATTTTTAAATGATGTTACAAATTTTCTGTGTGTCTGATTGTAATTCATATACATTAGTGAGTGGAAACAGCCATTACTAAATCTTCTACAGTTAAAATCATTCATTTAAGTTATTGTGCTTTAAAAATTCACCAGTGTTGTGCCTGGTTTGTGGATAAATAAACAGGAGGCCCTATTCCTGAATAGCTCGAAGTACTATGAAAGAGAAGAACAAATAGAAGATGAAAATGCTCTCTGAACTAGTACGCATGTACAAAGTAACAGCCCAGCCCAGGAAGAAATGCTCAATTTCAATCCTCCCTGCTCCTGGTTATCAAGGCTGTAAGTGATCAGGTCCCTGAGAGATATAGCTTTTGTTTATCCTTCCAGCTTCATTTGTGCACTCACAAAATTCTAGCCTTTGTTATTCTATGAATTACTAGAATTACTAGGATTGTTCCCTCTACTGAAAACTTTTGTACTTGTTATTCTTTTACACTTAAAGAAATTATTTCTGGTTGTTTTCATAATTAACTCCTTATTTCCCTCCGGGTCTCACTGTTGCTGGCAATCCTTTAGAACTGTTTTCTTCACCTCTGTTTTTGTTGTTGTTTCTCTGGTAATTTTTAATTCAGTTGTTTCTTCACATGATTGGTGTTTGTCTTTCTTGCGAGAATAGATGCTCTAATACTTTTGCATTTTTCCTATGCTAGTCTAATTTCCTAGCAGAGTACCTAGCTACCCTGGTTTCCTCATCTGTAAAATGGGGATAGATTATAATATGACTTGGTGAGGTAAGTTTGTAAATTAAATAATAATATGCATCTGACATTTTTAAGAAAATAATAAAATCATTATTAATTATTTTAGTGCAGTTTATGTAGTGGCAGTCAAAAAAATGTTGGTTATGTATATTTTTTACACCTAAATGTTTATGCTGATTATTTTCTACATGCTACAAGTGTTTGACTAAGAGGAAATAAATATTGGGTTTAAAATGCATTAATATAGAGAGTATAAAAGTTTAACTTTGTATATATAATAGTTACCAATAATATAATTCATGGTAAACATACACATATACAATAATAATTACACATTATGTTGGTGCTGTTGATAACAAATTATATACCCATTCAAGTATTAGATGTGTCTTTTTATGATTTAAATGAATTTTATGTTAAATATGACCACATCAGCAATACAATGGGTAAAATAAGCACATAATCCCTCTGATTCTGTGTATCAGTTGTGTGTGAATCTGTTTCAAATTAATATGATAATCATATGTAAGAATAAAATTGCATCTTAAAAGTAATTTAAAATGTTAAGTAAAAATATGCTATTTTTAAGTGTATATAAGTTTAAAAAGTCATTTTGTCTTTTACTAAATTTTATATCAAATAAATGTATAGGATGTTCAACTATAGGTTTATCTAAACATACATTGTCAAAATCAAATACAATATAGAGATAAATAGCTAAATTTAAAATGTTTTATTTTGGAAGTAAAAATTGCAGTTTGAGGCATACACAAAGGATGTGTGGTCTTCGGTATGTCCAAAGCACAGAGGGAAATTTGGGAGATTTATTAGTAGAGAAATACTAGGTTTTATTGTGGAAGTAAGTTTCTTGGCACCAGAGAAGATTTTGGGAGCTGGCAGGCTTTGGTTGGTGAGTGATACTGGCAGGTAAAACTGGTCTTAGGGTTACAGCAGGTGATTTTAGTGGCTGAACTTGTAGAATATTTAACTCTTGGAGCAGATGCTATGCGCCCTGAATGCTCTTCTCCTGGCTCCTTGACCCTGATTCCCTGATTCTCTGATTTAGTTGAATTTTAGTTGGATAGGGCAAGAATGATTCAATTAGTAAAATCAATTTTTCCATATATATTTATGTGTGTGTATATATAGAGAGAGTACCCAGCCACCGCCCCCACACACGTATATGTGTTATGAGTTAATATTTTCAAAAAAATATAAAAGAAATGGAGTTTATAGTATAATTTTTTATCTGCTTTTTATCACTTCTTCATCATCAGTAAGGAGTCATGCCTTTGAAAAAACTTTAATGATTGCTTTATAATTTCTTTAAACAAAAAATAGTGACAGGTGGATTTTATGGCTGCTACATATAAAGAAACTTATGTACTCATATTACACTCAAATAAGATGGGGGGCTCACTGTCAATTCTTTCTAAAGCTATTATATTAAATCACAGCATTGACCAAGAAAAAAAAGATCAAATAGTCAATTTAGCCAACAGATCATTTAAACTACCTTCTTCAAACCAAAAAGTAAAACCGAATCCCAAAGTACTTCTACATGTACTTATTTCTTTTTATTACTCAGAGAAAGTGATTTTATTTCCTGTAGCTTAACACTAATCCCTTCTCTTCTGATTTCTATTCCAGCTGCTTCAATTTCTTCAGGACTGGGAAATTCTTTCTCACATACATTGAGTCTCTGTCTACTAATTAATTTCCCATAATCTCACAGCATTTAAATTTCTCCCATCTTAATAGTCTTTGTGTTAAACTCTGAGCCTCTACACACTAAGTCTCTTTTCACTGCTACACAATTGTGCCAAAAAAAAAAAATGCAGCTCACATATGTCACCATAAAGCACCATCAATTTACTCTACCAACCAAACTTGCTTCTGACTACATTTAAAAATATCTTTCCAAGATGGTAAATTCATTGTAAAATATAGTTTTCTCTTGCAACTTCATTTGATAAGAGTTGAATACTACTTTCTCTATGATTATTTCCATTTCAGAGGTAATACACGACAGTGATTTAAAGCATAGATACTAGTTTTGTGAAATTGAATAAGTGATTTAAAATGTCCATGTCTTAATTTCCTTTTATGTTTAATGTGTTAGATTTGTTAATACATGTAAAATATAAAGACAGTTAATAAATGCTCAACAAGGCCTGGTGCGGTGGCTCATGCCTGTAATCCCAGCACTTTGGGAGGCCGAGGCGGGTGGATCATGAGGTCAGGAAATCGAAACCATCCTGGCCAACACGGTGAAACTCCATCTACACTAAAAATACAAAAAATTAGCCGGGCGTGGTGGCGGGCGCCTGTAGTCCCAGCTATTCGGGAGGCTGAGGCAAGAGAATGGCGTGAACCTCGGAGGCGGAGGTTGCAGTGAGCCGAGATCGTGCACTCCAGCCTGGGCGATAGAGAGAGACTCCATTTAAAAAATAAATAAATAAATAAAAAATAAATGCTCAACAAATATTAAGCATTTTTATACTGGGTATGATCATTCACTCTTCTGGTCATTGTTTCTCACACCACTATCTGTATGCTAATTTTACTTAAATTTATGCAACAAATCAATTTTATGCATATAATAATCTCAAATTCAACCCCAACAATATTTTGCTTATACAATTGCCTTTCAATTTAATCATCATACTTTGTTTTCTATCTCTGTGAGGAAGTTCATCCTTGACTGATCTAACTTTGCCCAGAGTTCAGAATGCATTTATTTTATTTTCTCTTTTTATATTTGCTTTGCTTTTCTTTTAGTTCACATATATTTAGTAATGTTTCATCTCTAATATAATTCCTAAAAGTTCCTCATACTCCATCTCAGGTCTATCATGATGTTACCACAAAGAATCCCATTTGTAAAATATCATCTTTCAACTTTTACCTGTATTATTTTAATAGTTTCCAAACGGAGACTTTTATTTAATAAAAGGGAAAGCAAATCAGGTCACTAAAATGACAGCATAATATACCCTCTGCAGCACAGTGAGCAAGATTCTTCATAAATTACCTGTTTAGTTTCTTGCAATTTGGGCCACAGCCATAATAATCAACATAAAGCACGTCAAACACATCATGCTATTTTATTCTTTGGTGCTTTTTCTTACTCTAGCAGGAATGCCCTTCTCATCTTTCAAAAATCCTCCTGTTAAGAAGTTTTATGGTTTTTCCATCTACCAATGGAAATGAAAACTTATTACCTGAGTGTCCCAAGTCCCCTTTGGATACATCAAGTACAGTCCTTCCATCTTTGTGTTGCATTATATGTTTGTGCAGTTTTTACAAACTTAGTGAAAAGGACTATGACTCATTAGTCTTGGCAGTTTGAGTAACTAATAATGTCTAGTTCATCTTCCTCCTCTGTGTCAAATTCACATTGACAATACCATAAATAACACCGATTAAGTGTGAGGAAATATAACTAGGTTTGTCAAATAATAATGGTATTAATTTCCTGAATTAGATTCTATAAATTAATTGAACTTCTTTATTTACAACATGCTGTTTTGATTCTTTCTGATATACAAAGTCCACAAATATGAGAGCCAAAGTATTTTCCTGCCTTCAAGGAAGTAGTATTGTACACACACCTGGAAGACAAAATAAGTACATTTACATCTACATCTATACTACATCTACGTCATGTAGATGTAAATAAACTATAAGACTAATTTCACCTTAGAGCATTTTGTTGGTTTTGATAAATAAAACATATTTGTCCTGAGGTTTAAAGTGCACACAGAAATTTTAAAAAATGACAAATTCTGCATTGCAACTTGAAAGGTCAAATAAATAAAAGAAAATACAAATAAAAAGTCACAAAGGTTTTTGTCCTTGGTTCTGTTTATGTGATTAATTACGCCTATTGATTTGCATATGTTGAACCAGCCTTGCATCACAGGGATGAAGCCAACTTGATCGTGGTGGATAAGCTTTTTAATGTGCTGCTGGATTTGGTTTGCCAATATTTTACTGAGGAATTCACATGGATGTTCATCAGGGATATTGGCCTGAAATTTTCTTTTTTTGTTGTGTCTCCGCCAGGTTTTGGTATCAGGATGATGCTGGCCTCATAAAATGAGTTAGGGAGGAGTCCCTCTTTTTCTACTGTTTGGAATAGTTTCAGAAGGAATGGTACCAGCTCCTCTTTGTACCTCTGTTAGAATTGGCTGTGAATCCGTCTGGTTCTGGGCTTTTTTTAGTTGGTAGGCTATTAATCACTGCCTCAATTTCAAAACTTGTTATTGGTCTATTTGCAGAAAAGGCCTTCAATAAAATTCAACACCCTTTCATGCTAAAAACTCTCAATAAACTAGGTATCAATGGAACGTATCTCAAAATAATAAGTGCTATTCATGACAAACCCACAGCCAATAACACTGAATGGGCAAGAGCTGGAAGCATTCCCTTTGAAAACCAGCACAAGACAAGGATGCCCTCTCTCACCACTCCTAGTCAACATAGTATTGGAAGTTCTGGTCAGGGTAATCAGGCAAGAGAAAGAAATAAAGTGTATTCAAATAGGAAGAGAGGAATTAAAATTGTTTCTGTTTGCAGATTACATGATTGTATATTTAGAAAACCCCATCGTCTCAGCCCAAAATCTCCTTACGCTAATAAGCAACTTTAGTAAAGTCTCAGCATACGAAGTCAATGTGCAAAAATCACAAGTATTCCTATACAATAATAATAGACAGACAGACAGCCAAATCATGAGTGGACTCCCATTCACAGTTGCTACAAAGAGAATCAAATACCTAGGAAATACAACTTACAAGAGATATGAAGGACATCTTCAAGGAGAACTACAAACCACTGCTCAAGGAAATAAGAGAGGATGCGAACAAATGGAAAAAACATTCCATGCTGATGTGTAGGAAGAATCAATATCATGAAAATGGCCATACTGCCCAAAGTAATTTATAGATTCAATGCTGGACAGCTACCATCAAGCTACCATTGACTTTCTTCACAGAATTAGAAAAAAAAAAAAAGAAAAAACTACTTTAAATTTCATATGGAACCAAAAAAGAGCCCCTATAGCCAAGACAATCCTAAGTAAAAAGAACAAAACTGGAGGCATCACGTGACCTGACTTCAAACTATACTACAAGGCAACAGTAACCAAAACAGCATGATACTGGTACCAAAACAGATATATAGACCAATGGAACAAAACAGAGGCCTCAGAAATAATGCCACACATCTACAACAATCTGATTTTTGACAAACCTGACAAAAACAAGAAATGGGGAAAGGATTCCCTGTTTAATAAATGGTGTTTGAAAACTGGCTAGCCATATGCAGAAAACTGAAACTGGACTCCTTCATTACACATTACACAAAAATTTACTAAAGGTGGATTAAAGACTTCAATGTAAGACCTAAAACCATAAAAACCCTAGAAGAAAACCTAGGCAATACCATTCAAGACATAGGCATGGGCAAAGACTTCATGACTAAAACACCAAAAAAAATGGCAACAAAAGTCAAAATTGACAAATGGGATCTAATTAAACTAAAGAGCTTCTGCATAGCAAAAGAAACTATCATCAGAGTGAACAGGCAACCTACAGAATGGAAGAAAATTTTGGCAATCTACTCATCTGACAAAGGGCTAATATCCAGAATCTACAAGAAACTTAAACAAATTTACAAGAAAAAACAACTGATCAAAAAGTGAATGAGGAATATGAACAGACACTTCTCAAAAGAAGACATTTATGTGGCCAACAAACATATGAAAAAAAGCTCATCATTACTGGTCATTAGAGAAATGCAAATCAAAATCACAACGAGATATGATCTCATGCCAGTTAGAATGGCGATCATTAAGAAGTCAGGAAACAGATGCTGGAGAGGATGTGGAGAAATAGGAACGCTTTTACACTGTTGATGGGAGTATAAATTAGTTCAACCATTGTGGAAGACAGTGTGGTGACTCCTCAAGGATCTAGAACCAGAAATAACATTTGACCTAGTAATCCCATTGCTGAGTATATACCCAACGGATTATAATTCATTCTACTATAAAGACATATGCACACATATGTTTTTTTGTCACAGTGTTCACAATAGCAAAGATGTGAAACCAACCCAAATGCCCATCAATGATAGACTGCATAAAGAAAATTTGTCACATATACACCATTGAATACTATGCAGTCATAAAAAAGAATGAGTTAATGTCCTTTTGGGCGACATGGATGCAGCTGGAAACCATCATTCTCAGCAAACTAACACAGGAACAGAGAAGCAAGCACCACATATTCTCACTCATAAATGGGAGTTGAACAATGAGAACACATGGACACAGGCAGGGGAACATCACACACCAGGGACTGTCAGGGGGTGGGAGGCTAGGGAAAGGATAGCATTAGGAGAAATACCTAAGGTGGATGACGGGTTGTTGGGTGCAGCAAACCACCATGGCATGTGTATACATATGTAACAAACCTGCATGTTCCGCACATGTATTCCAGAACTTAAAGTATAATTTACAAACAAAGTGACAAGGAATGCAGTACACTGTGTAGAGAATTTGTGGAAGAATAAAAGAATGGTTGTTTGTAGAAAACAGATTTTTACTGTAATCCACAAGGAGTCAAGAGCACTAGAAATGGGATTTACATGTTGGCAGATAGGAGATGTAAAACTATATATATGTGAGATACATATATATTTATATAAATACCTGAGCTTTTTAGAAAATACACATGTAAATTATAAAATACACCTATAAATATATATTAATATCTAAACTATAGAAATATTTATATAAACTATGTAAGTATGTCATTTATATGAAAGTAGCTTTGCAATATTAACTAATGTAGTGTATCAAGCATTATATGTTATATATACACATAGAGAGAGAGAGAAAAAAATAGGAGTGGGAGAGATAGAGACAGGATATAATATAATATTTGTTTAACTTAAAATAATCTAGTGCTTCTTTGTGCTGGCAGTATGTGTATATATATGCATATATATGTGAGATATATATATGAATTTATGTCATATATATCTCACATATATATATCACATCCATATACCTGACATAAATTCAACTATATTAGTAGTTACATTAAACAGAAATTAAAAACACATGATATTCAAAGGCAAAGATTTTAATATTGGAATAAAATAAAAACAAGATTCAATGACATATTGTCTGCCCTCTACCTGTGATATATTTCAAATTAAAATACCCGAATAGTTTTAAAGCAAAAAAATTGGAAACCATAAACCAAGTAATCAGTAACCAAATCAAGAGCTGGAATGACTAAACTGATACCAAACAATATATCCTTAATGTATAGAATGTCTTCAAAGTAAAAGCAGGACTTTTTTAAGGATTAAAAAGTCAATACATTAGAAAGATGGAAAAATTTTGAATGTATATCCAGATAACATGGTCTACATAAGTTGATTTTCATTTACTTCTGTTAATAAACCTACAAACTTTATTTCACCATTTACTTATGACTGAGATTAAAGAAAAAGTTTGACCCATCATACATTACTTAGTCATACAATACAATTTTATATGGTACCCCAAGTCACACATTTTTTTCATGAATTACAGGTTGTAGCAGCTTCATTTTGATATAATATTTTATATTATTGAGATACACCATAATATTCACTCAAATTGTACAATTCAGTGCTTCCTTGGAATATTCATAGTTGTGCTGTTATCACAAAACCTAATTTTAGAACATATTCATCATGTCTAATATATCCATTAGCAATCACTCTTTATCTCTATCCTCCCCAGATACAGGCAACCATTAATCTACTCTGTTTTATGATAGATTTATCTGTTCTAGACATTTTGTACAATGGAATTGTACAATATGTCATCATTTGAGACTGGCTATTTGCATTTAGCATAATGTTTCATAACTCATTCATATTATAGAAGGTACAGCACTTTATTCCTTTTTATTGCTGAGTAACCATTGCTGAGTAACCTTCCATTGCATGGCTAAACTACATATTATTGATTTATTCAGCAATTTATGAACATTTTGAAATTTTTCACTTTTATGTGGTTATAAGTAATGCTGATATAAACATTTATGTACAAGGTATTTTTTGGATTTTGTGGTTTTCATTTCTTTTGGGTATGTAATTAGAAGTTGAATTACTGGATCATATTATAAATCTATGTTAAAGTTGTTTGAAAACCATCAAACTATTTTCCGGATTGGTTGTAATAGTTTACATTCCACTAGCAATGGATGATTCTTCCAGTGTAGTCACATTATCACCACCACTTGTTATATTCTCTCTTCTGATTTTTACCATCTGATTTTATATGTAGTAGCAATGTATTGTGATTTTAATTTTTATTCCACGAATGACTAATGATAATGTGAATCTTCTCAAGTGTTTGCTGGCCTTTAGCATATTTTCTTTGGAGAAATATTGGAATCAAATTATTTGTCCATTTTAAAAATTAGTCTATGTTTTTATCACTGAGTCATTAGTTTCCTTTATATACTCTAGATCTAAGCCCCTTATAAGACACATGATTTGAAAATATTTATCCCAAATATTGGTGGTCATTTTACTTTTTTGATATTACTTACAGCACAAAAATTTTAATTTTGATGTCATTTACTTTATCTATTTTTTAATTTTATTCTTATCATTTTGATATGACATAGTAGCACTGGGACTTCTAAAAGTATCCATGTTCAAATCAAGTGGTAGAATCACCAAGGTAGACACAGTGCTCAGCATCAATGATAATTGTGTCTTCATCAAACTAGTTCCTTGGTAAAATGAATGTAATTGTGTCAAATCACATCTGAGGGATTTTTTTTTTTTTTAAATAAGTTGACTGGTATTTTTGTTAACTCAACAATAATATATGAAGTTATTTTCTGCTGAGTTTCATCTGAGGCCATTTCTGCTGCCTATATTATTATATAAACTGCCTGCTACAGCTACTAAGATAATAAATAATTAGACAAGTCAAATTTATCAGACATAATCATTTGAAAGACTATTTGGAAGTAAAAGGGTTTCAATATTGGTGAATTGTTTTACTATCTCTAAATTTTTTTTGATAATAATTTTTAAATTTCCTTTCAGTTAAGGAAATACTTTTCACTCTGTCACGTATACTCTGGAAGAAGTTAAGGTCTATTTACTTTTAATTCTGAACACAGGAAAGAACTATTATTAAAAACTAGGCCAATTCAATGGTGTTTTTTGGAAGGTAAACTTTGAAAATGATTGGTGTTTATTTATTATAATGAATTTTTCCTAAAATTTCTGGTTCTTAGTTCCAGACAATATTTCAGCTTTACCACAGACTTAATGAGCTATCTATTATTTTCAACAAAAGACATTTTCCCTACAAAGCACACTGTTTGTAAAGTCACTTTCAAAGACTTTAAAAAATACTTTGAAATAAAGTATAAAGTAGTTCTACAAAATTAATGGAAAAATTAGTTTTATTCTAAGCTACATAGTTAAGTTGGTATCACAGTAACAAATTAAGACTCTGAGAAAGAATATAAATAAGCTCATCACTCTAGTTCCGTAAGGGCTGGCATTTGTTAAAAAGTAAATCCCAGATTGACTTTTTAAGTGATCAACTGCTTCTTGTTTCCTCAAAGGCATTTCATACTTGAAAATATTTGTCGTATTAACATAACTCAATCTGCTAGAAATCTGAAGAAAAATACAAAGAAGTAAAGGTTACAATAAATCGGTCTCTCGTTTTCATTTTTACCATGCAAATAGCATCTAAACAGTTATTTCACATTTAAAGAAAATCATAATCTATAACCTCTGAACCCTCTTCATAATGGCATATTGCTCGTAGCTATAACTACTAATTGAGAAAATGGAGCATAAAATTACTAAAGAAGCATAGAGAACTAATATTTAAAATCACAGGAAAAGTTAATTAATAGAGAGAGCAATCAACAGAAATGGAGAGTGTTATTTAGAAAATGATTATGTGAACTATGATAGAGGTGAAGATGGGAGAAGATAAAACACAGAATGTCATTAATTTCCTTACATTTTATAAAGTTAGGAAAATTAAATGCCATGACTTTAATAATATTCAAATTAAAGAATGACAGCTTGAATACATTTGAAGGCATTATACTTCAGAAACATTGTTCAGGGCCAGTTGTAGCCTAAAGTGCGTCTAGGTTTCTTTGGTGTAAAAAGCATGTTTAAGGTGATTCCTCAAATCTTCTCAACTTTTACCCATCACTAACATTCTCTTCCTTAATAAGAATTCCTAGTTTTGCTTTGCATCTAGTTTTAATCTAGGACTGTTTTCTTATTTTAAATTTCTCATTCATTTAGAATGACTGTTTTGCCAATTCTTAAGGTAAATGTAAGGTACAATAAAGGAAAATCCCTTTTTAGTAAAAGAACTGTAAAAAAATGGGATTTTTATATTCTTAAAATTCCCTATTTTATTTGCAGTACTTTCTTTACTTGCCCTGAGAAATGAGGGATAAAATATCTGTAACAACATACATACGTGTGTGTTTGTGTGTGTATTATATATATGTATGTGTATATGTGTGTGCATATATATGTGTATGTGTGTGTGTATATATATATGTTTTTTATCCAATACATACATTCTGGTGTCATCTTGCGCCTGTGACTAGCAAAACATAAGTGTTACAAATGTTTATTTCCTAGTACTAATCTCAGTTTAACTTTTGTGTTTCATTTCCCTTTATTTTGCTTTAACAATGATACTTATTTTTAGTTATCTGTGTGTGTATGTATTTTGTATATATATATACACACACACACACACATATAACTTTTGATTTATTTTGTTTTGCATGGGAAGACATTTGAGTCAAAATACATATAACTTCCAATCTCTTTCCCAAGAAACTCACTTTACTTACAACATGGCATGGGGAGGTTTAAGCTTAAGGTAATTCTCAAGAACAGTGATAATTGTAATAAAAGGAAAAGGGGGAAGAAATATGTGAATTTAATGAAGTTAAAGCATAGACTCTAGGTCAGCTAGTTTACAGGAGGAACTACCAGGAAATCATTCTCTTGAACTCAGAACAAATATCAAACATAGATTTCCAAAACTATCCCTTCAAAAGAACTACAGTTTGATACAATAATACTGCAGAGCAATTTATGCCCCAGGGAACTGGGGAAACCATACATCAATTAGCCAGCAATTAGTGAAATTTAACAGCTGGTTTTGGTCAGGAAAAGGAGAACCTGTGCTTCCTGGGGAAGAACCATAGAGGCTTACCGATCTCTGGGGTCAAAGAATTCACTAAAATAAGCCAGGCACTGCTGTACAAATAAACAAGCCAACAGCAAGAGCACATTGCAGAATGGAGAGTGGAAGTGCCCAGAGTTTCAACAATATATTAAATGTCCAATTTTTTGCTGTGAATTATGAGGCATGTAAAGAAACAAGAAAGTATGAACCATTTTCTTGGAATACAATTTGTTAATTATGTCCATAAGTAATGTTTAAACTACTTGCTGTTTTGCTGGCAAAAATTCACCATTCCTATGACAATTCTGATTCACTGTATTAGGTTTATATTGATCAATGTTACATTAGCCTTTGAAGCTAACTGCTAACAACTACTTTCACCAGCTCTAAACAAGAATAATAATTGACGTCAGGTATAAGTCTCATTTTCTGAAATTAATTGCTTTCATTTATGGTCTTCAGAACTTATAAAGTTACTTAATTCATGCTAACAATATCAAATTTATCTAGAAAAAAAATTAGGAAATCTTATCACAAGGAACTTTTTTGAAAATTATGACCATGTATAACTTACAAAAGAAAATAATATGTATTATATGATGGCTGACATCTTTGAGATATGACTTCTGAGGCAGAGATTTTCATAAACATTAGGGAGTACACTCAAGAACAGCCTCTGTCTGTGAATGAGTGAAACAGGATTGCGCAGAGGCCGGTGTTTAACTTGAATGCAGTTGTCTTATCTGATCTATATAATACACAGCATATGCTGTAATCAAAACAAAAATTAAATATATATAATATTTAAATACTATAAAATAGAAAGCCAATAGTTAATAAGAAGATACTATGAATACATCTTTCTCCTTATTTACTCATTACTGATAATTAAAAATATTTACCATCTCAAAAATGAAAAAGAAAACAAAAAAAATTAAGCAACTTAGGAAAAGAAAGTATGTGTACAGCGTTCAGTTAATCATTCAACATATATATTTTGTCTGCTAAATGTGAGTCAAATATTATACATGAGACTGATAATAAGTCAGAATTATTCATGCATAATCTAGAGCCATCATAGAAGCAGACATAAAGCAAATATTAATACAAAATAACTATTTTTAATGATACCCCTTATTCTGAAGGAAAGGTAGAGAGTATTAGAAAAGCGTGTGTTAGGTTATCATAGCTCCTTTGTGTGGGGATTAGGGAGCATTTCCCTAAAGAAAGGACCTGAAGTATGAGTTTGAGTTTACATCAGACATCGAAGGATAATCAAAATCTCAAGGCTAAAAGGAATATGGGGAAGGTAGTTCAAAGAAAATAGCAAAACTTATTTAGGTTATTGGATATATATTATTATATCTAAAGACTTTATTATATAGTAATAAAACCATATTATATAGCTTTGTTTTATTAGCCTACATATGTAGACACAGGCTGAACCAGTAAGTTTACAATGAAATGAATTATAATCAAAAAATATATCAATTGCCAATATGTACTCAAAAGATGTTGAATGTCTCAAGGATTTATTATTCAGAAAAAAACACAGTTAATATAAAGTCAAACATTTTTGCTAATATGAGAAATAAAACAAAATTTCTAACATTATCACTTTTATATAAGTTGATTATAAAACTTATAAACAATGAAATAATGAAGATAATAATTTAATGACAACAATAACTTCCCTAACAGAAGCAATAAAATTTCCTTCATAATCATATTTTATATTTAACCACTTAAAACAAAAAGAAGAAACAACTGAACATTATTAAGCTTATAAAGTATTCAATAATGATAAGTAACTGCAAAACTCCATTACTTTTTAAATACAATATATTGTTAGAAGAATGCCATACATATCAGCTATGAGGATTTGCTACAAATGAGAATTAATTTGAAATACATTTTTAGGGGTTATTTAGAATGTGGAAAACATCTAAATAATCCCTGAAAGCACTAGAGAAAAAGAGAATCTTCCTGATTAGGAAGTCTAGAAATAGTCATTCATAAATTATTCTTGAAATAAATACGAGTGTCCTTGCCATATAGTTTTTTTTTTTTTCTAACAATGCAGAGTAGTCTGATCTACACATTAGGACAGTTAACTAGGACTGCTATCATAAATAACTGGGATACTAGAAAAATGAGACAAAATGACAATTTCAAATAGTGACAACAGGTGACAAGAACTGAGAGAACAGACATAAATGAGGTGAGGGGTATAGCTGTACCACCTTTATAACTCATGCATTTCCTGAAAACCAGCTTAGGAAGAGGATCCAAGAAGGTAGCTGTACTCTCACTTAATTGGAAAAACAGAGATCTACATTTAGAGATGCTTAGTTTCCTTGTATACGGGGGGCAGAAATGCCAGATGGGAAAAGATGAAACAGATAAAAACCTCTGGAAATCTGCAAAGACATCTCCTTGGGCCTTTTGTTGAATAGCAAGTTGTGCATGCTGAAACTGGGTGTGATGGTTACTGTTGAATGTCATCTTGATTGGTTGAAAGATGCAAAGTATTGTTCCTGGGTGTGTCTGCGAGGGTGTTGCCAAAGGAGATTAATATTTGAGTCAGTGGACTGGGAGAGGCAGACCCATTCTTCATCTGGGTGGGCACAATCTAATCAGCTGCCAATTTGGCTAGAAAAAAGCAGACTTGCTAAGTCTTCCAGCCTTCAAATCTTTTTCCCTTGCTGGATGCCTCTTGCCTTCAAACATCAGACTCTAAGATCTTCAGCTTTTGGACTCTTGGACTTACACCAGTGATCTGCCAGGGGCTCTTGGGCCTTCAGCCACAGACTGAAGTCTGCATTGTCTGCTCACCTACTTTTAAGGTTTTGGGACTCGAACTGGCTTCCTTGATCCTCAGTTTGCAGAGGCCTATTGTGGGACTTGACCTTGTGGTCCTGTGAGTCATACTCCTTAAAAAACTCCCCTTTATTTACACATATATGCTATTAGTTCTGTACCTCTGGAGACTCAGAGCACTGGGTCTCTGTTAAAAGGGCGACAAACAACTTGTATTAAAAGAACATGTACCGTAGAGCTATATGCTAAGCAATGAGCAGCACAGGGCATGTTCAAGTCCCAAGCAACCAGAGTGGACACTTGTCATTAAAAACACAGGGCATTCTGGAGAGGAAGGCCAGAAAGGCCTCACATTACAAGTTGGAGTCCACTATCTCTACAGAATGCTACTAACAAAGCTTAAAAATAAACTACAACACTATAGACGAATGCACACATAAATTAACTACATGCTCATAAAATGTCCACATTATTTGAAAGAAATAGTGCAAAAGTTGGACAAAGTTAATGTTTGCAATGCACTATATCCAGGAGACATTTCTAGATGAGTAAGAAACCAGGAAAATGGGATCTATAACCAATATGAAATTTAGTCATTAGAAGTAGATCCAGAAATGACATAAATGATGGAATTAGCAAGTAACAACTTTAAGACATCAGTTTGATAGAGGGGATGACAGATGAATAATCAGACAGGCTGATGGATGGAGGTTATGGAATTTATAATATAATATAAACATTACAAGAAGAGAAATAGAAATTACACAGCAGAACCCAGTACAAATTCCAAAACAGAAGAATAAAATGTCTGGAAAAAATTAACTGGATAGACTTAACAAAATATTTGACAGTGCAGAGAAAAGTTAAGTGAACTTAAAGAAAAATCGTAGAAACCATCCAGTTGAAGGACAGAGAGAAAAAAAATTTAAAAATAAATTGAACATAGCGTCAGAGAACAAATGAGATAATATTAAGCACTGCAACCTATATGTAGTTGCACTCTCAGAAAGAAATGGAAAATTTGGATTTACAAAACTATTTAAAGATACATTGCCACTTTTTGGAAAATTTAATCGAAATTATAAACCCAGCAATCGATAAAGCAAAAGAAATATCTGCGAATTCATTCACAAACACACATCCCTCAAAGTGGCAAATTTCTGTTAACAAGTGATGCAGAAAAAATTCATAAAAGCTGTCAGAAGAAAAAAACTTCAGGCCGGGCGCGGTGGCTCACGCCTGTAATCCCAACACTTTGGGACGCCAAGGCGGGTGGATGACGAAGTCAGGAGATTGAGAGCATCCTGGCCAACATGGTGAAACCCTGTCTCTACTAAAAACACAAAAATTAGCTGAGTGTGGTGGTGCGCGCCTGTAATCCAGCTACTGGGGAGGCTAAGGCGGGAGAATTGCTTTAACCCGGGGGGCGGAGATTACAGTGAGCCAAGACCGCAACACTGCACTCCTGCTTGGCAACAGAGTGAGACTCAAAAAAATAAATAAATAAATAAAAATAAAAATAAATCTTCCAACGCATTCAATGGAACTAAAATAAAGACAATTACAGATGTCTCCTTTGAAATAATACAAGACATAACAAAATGAAAGGGTATTTTGAAAATCTATAATTAAAACTTCAAATCTAAAATTCTATACCCAACGAATACGACAAAGTAGTGTCACACACGTAGGAGCTTAAAGGAATTGTTGAAAACAGACCTAAATAATAAGAAATTTTAAAGGAAACATTCAGAGTAAAGGAAAACTAGTCTCTATATAAAATCAGATTTGTAAAATGAAATTAAGAATACCAGAAACACTCAATGTGTACTAAAGATAAAAAACAGTTCTTTTCCCCTAAATTTTGTCTGCTTTAAAATATAACACAGTTTAAAGTTAAAATAATAGCATGGACTTGTAAGTTTAGAATATATGTAAATTTAATTGTGTAAAACTCATGACAAAGATGGGGTGTTACAAAATGAATGTACTGTTTTTTTACTTTTTATTTAAGGTGGTATATTTTTAAAATAATTTCCAAGAATAAAATAATTAAAACCATTATTAAGGAATCATGAGAACAATTTTCTAATACTAGATATAAAAGTTCAATGTAAGGCTTTTTTCCCAAACAAATATAAATATACGTGTCAATGGAAGAGAATGTGACATAAAATATTCAGAAATATATTAAAAGATAAAATTTTAAATTAGTGAAACAATCACAAATTCATTGTAGAATAAAATATATATTATTTGAGAGGATTTTTACAGAATTATGGTATCACAGGCAAACATCCAAGGAGCAGAAACAGAAAAGCTAGCATTTGTTTACTTGAATGTTTAAGACATCAATAATGTCTCCAACATTACTTCCTGCTTGAGTATGAACTGCTTTCATTACATAAATAAAAAGCATACAATGTCTCATTTTCTATCTTCTGTTAAAAGAAAACATTTCCCTTCATCCAGCATCAATAATAATAATCAATCAAAATCCTTTTGTTGCTTTACTCTGTATTGATATATTATAAAATATTGTTCAAGAATTATTGATCTTTGAACAACTTTAAAAGGCTTATGTGTTTTGTTAAATAAAACAAAACTCATCTATCTACTATCTAAAATAATTTATCCCTATCAATATATATTCTTGAAATTTTTTTTTGCTTTCTCAAAAATCTAATGCCGTTAAACTGTTAACTGTTGGGGAAAGCTTTAGAAAAACATCTTAATTAAGTTAATGTAAAATTAAATTAACTGTAACATCTTAAATGTAATGAATATAAAATTAACTACAAAATCAATTGAAGACAAAATTCAAAACAGATACTAAATATTGTAGTAATGTACATTATAGAGTTTGCATGTAAAGAGAAATAAAATTTAAATAATCCAAATAAAAATATATTTTAAAAAATTATATATTAGAAGCAAACACAAGACAAAAGCCTAAAAAGGGCCAAAGGTGCCCATATATTACTTTGGTCATGTATTCCGTGTATATGAAAATGCAAATATTATTTTATTTTATTAAAAGTATTTTATATTTTTATACTGTTCTTTAATTCACCTTATTGAACATTAAAAGGATATAATAAAATTAAAATCATATTAAAAACTAGTGACATGTTTGTAACATATCTTATTAAAAAATACACTCAATAGAAAAATGCTAAAAGATAAACTTGGTTATATTTACATGAAAAATATATTCAACTTCACTAGAAATTAAATAAATGCAATATTAAACAGAAATTTGATGCACTTTAATGGGTCAACAGAAATTAGTTAAAATGCTGATTTTTAAGAATTTGGTCATAAGATTTATAATTCACACACAGATTTTATACATTTTAATTGGCTCTCTGGTAATAGGTACCAATAACCTTATATGTGTTTATACCTCTTACATGGGAGTAAGGGTGAGGAACTGAATTATAGTGATATTACATATCAGTTTCTTTAATGACACTGAAAAATGATGATGCTCTGTATATGTAAAATGGTAAAACAAAATTATATAAAATTCAAACTTTTTGCTTCAGCCACAAAATGCAATTGTTCCTTTTTTTTTTTTTTCAATTTACTCTCTACCCAGACTGGGCCAATTTTCCTCAAAGAATTATGGATCTTCAGCTGACTGTGTTGCACTTTTACCCAATAACCTCATCCCACGTCTCAGGAAATAGTGGAGCTGAAAGTTTAGTGAGTGTTGATTACCTAGACAGTTCACGAAACAATTTTCATCAGCTGAATAGATCTAGGGAGGTTTTTTTTTTTTTGGGCACAGACTTTGTTGTACATAATGCTTTTCTGCTGGCATATAAAGTAAAATTTTTTTCTTATTCATTGGCAAAGACAAAGTAACAAAATTCTATCAGTATTTGGAATTGTGTTATATAACAGCACAGGCATGTTTAAACTAGACAATATATAGTATTAAAAACAACAAGAAATATTTTTTGAATTCTTAATTTGTTTCAAACTTGGTGTTTAGCGCTGTTTAAATTATTAGCACATCACATTTATTTCTTATAAATCTAAAGACATAAGTAAAAACTAATATGAAATGTACAGTGATAGTTAACAGAATATTTGTGGTCTTTCTAAGTTTTTCTGTAAATGCTAAAAATTAATAAAAGGCCTTTCTGACAATACAGTACCATTTAAAAACTTAATTTTATAATTTTTGCACAAATTAATACGATGTTTATTATTAATGTGTTTACCTGTCACTATCTGGTATGTTTTGTGTGTCAATCCAGAGTAAATCTGATTAGAAAAATGTTCACTTAAACTAGCAAACATGCCAAATGTGCGTTTTAGATGTTATTCTTAAAATAGTCTATAAATAGAATATTGTTGTCATAATTTATTGCATGCTATTAAACACATACTGCATTTAAATGACAAAATGCATTTCAATGCCATATTACCTGTTGAATCACTTTATGCAGTGTGCTATTTTATTATGTCACTTTATATAAGATAATTGAAATGATCAGTGATGTAGGTGAGTGGCTAATAATTCTGGCTCTTGAGTCAGAAATTGTTAGTAGACTCCTGGATTCATCAACAATTAAATGTGAGGCACGGAAAAAGCTACTTTATCTTCCTTGCCTTAGTTTTCTCAATAAAATGGAATATTACTTTCTTAATGATAGAATGGTTTCCAATATTACATCATAGTGTATGAAAACAGTAAGAGTACTTATACAACACCTCCTAAGCATATAAAAATATACCAAGAAATAATCAAACATTGCATCTGAGTAAATATTTTTCATTTGTTGAGACTTAAGGACATGATTATATATGTATTACTTTGATTACACAAAAGGTATTTTCTCTAGTTTTAATACTCTTTAATTTCCTTTTCTATTCCTAAAATGCTACCATATTTTATTTCTCCAGATAACCTCTCCTCTAAACAAAAGTCCTGAATAAAAAAGATTGAGCCAGTATAAGCATTTAGATTATGTATGTAAAACAAAGCAGAAAAAAATCTGAAATTGAAATTAATATATCATACTTCACATTATATTGTGTACAGAAATTCTAGGTTTATATAATACAAATGTAGAGTCTCCATGAAGCATTCTTTAATTTACCTAAAGTTATTAAAGAAGTATTTCATCCAAAAAATGTTCTGGGGATAAAAATTAAAAGACTGGCATTAAGCCTATGCCTTAATATGTTATTCTTTTATTGAATTAGAAATCAAGCAGATAGTATGTCATACTTCAATATAGTGGTAAAAAATAAACAATAGAAGATTTTAAATGCTCAATTTCCACTTTAATCCTTCTAAAAATTTCCATGTGGTAGGTTTCTATTCAATATACTTTGAGACATAATCCTACTTACCTTCACTAATTGTTTTACATGTATTGATGTTGGAATGTTCATGCTTTAGATGTTTTGTAATAACATGTTTCACCTATTAATTTGTGTGGAAAGTGCAAATTAATAACTTGTTGGTGTTTATTACCAGGGGGAAGACAATTTTTCCATGAAATGGAGTGGGTGGGGGAAATGAATCTCTTCCACGTAAGATCACTGGGCATTAGATTCTTGTAAGGAGCGTGCAACCAAGGTCCCTCCCATACACAGTTCACAATAGGTTTCACACTCCTGTGAGAATCTAATGCAGCTGCTGATCTGACAGGAGGTGAGCTCAGGTGGTAATATTCAATTGACAGTGGCTCGCCTCCTCCTGTGTGGCCCAGTTGTTAACAGGCCAGTGGCCTGGGGGTTGGGGCCCCCTGATACAGGGTGCATTTGACTTCTTCTTAAGAGGACAGAGAAGCAGAATAACTACTGATCAAGTTTACAGTTAGAATAGTCATGCCACATCATATGAGTTTAATTAACCACATGCATAATTATCTGTTTTATCATATTTAACTTTTTCTTTTTCAGGCTTTATTTCCTCTTACTCTCTTGTTCTGTCTGAAACAGAGTAATTACATCATAAAAGATTCAAAATAATGAATGACTCATGGAAACTATAACAGGTAATATTGAGACACGAAGTTACAAGGTTCGTCTTTGTTGTGGGGAAAGACGCAGTTCATTTATGCTGTAGTACATTTGTATCTGAACTCAGAATCAGAGTGTTTAGAAGACTGTTCTACTCTGTAACCTGCAAGAACTTTGTGTTTTCAGAATTTTGAAGCCTTAGGGCAGACATAATCTTTCTGGTAGTGGTTTGAGATCAATTGCCTGTTGCTGTGTTGCAATGTTCTTCATCTTAGCTTTGCTTTCCCTGAAGTTTTGTGGAAGGGTAGAAACCTGAGAGAGTGCTTGCTGGGATTTGAAGTGTTTACTTTTATACTTGGCATTTATTTTGAAGTTTGGGCATTCTCTGTCTTCAATTTATGTCAAAGGCACTATTTTCATGCAGGTAATTTTTTTTTCTTATAGCTTTCATTGTTTTGCGAGATAAGATTGAAAAATTTGAACCTTGTAATCCGCCATTGTCTTTAGCTAACCAGTGTCCCCACATGTTACCCTGGAATGAAAACCTTCAAATTATAAGAAAAACAAGGATTTATAAGAAAAACAAGAAAATCCTGGATTTTCTTGAATATTACAATTAGATTTTAAAAAGTGGTCTGAGAAGCTGAGAATGTTCGTGAGCTTACGTCTGCATCATGCTCTGCAGTGAATGAATATGAGAATGTTTATTATAGTCTTAGAAGGGTATTCTTAAAACTGCATAAATGTAAGATGTAGGACTTGAAATAATTTTGAAAGCCCCTCTCACAATTTTTATTATGTTAATGAAGTCAAACATGTTTTCTCATCCCCTACAATTCCACCTGTCATAACTAACATAATTAATAAAAAATAATTAATAAAATCATGCTTTTTTTGGAATAGAAGCACTATTCCTAATATTGACATATGCATGATAATTTTATGATTTAAATTTCAAGCAAAATACTATGGTATATTTTTATGAAATAATCATTATGTTAACATAAAATATTTGTATCTTTTGTATTTACCTATCTTTTTGACAAATAATTGTGTATATTTATGGAGTACAATGTAATTAGTTGATGAGGTGAAGGATATGTTAATTAGCTTGACTGACCCTTTCTACAAAGTATGCATAAAACAAATGTCACACTGAAGCTAAATATAAAATATTTTCAATGAGCTTTCTGAATTAATACATTCTTTTGGGTGTTATATCTCACTGATGGTGGCGGCAGCCTGTCTAGAGCAGCCACTATGGGGATGCCAGCAGCAGCAGGAGAGGCACAGCTGGGACTGCACGCTCTGCGGATCCAATGGGGGCCAGAAACAAGGTGGAGCTCCGCCCCGTAATGATCTGGTGACGTGGGAGTCCTGCACTCCCATGCGCAGCTGCAGCCACACAGCAGCAGCGCTGGACCAGGGTTTCCCCGCACTCTTGGGGGCCCAGGAAACCCCCTGCCCCCAAGGCTTAGAAGTGCCTGCTCCCGCTTCCTGGCCTCTCCGCACTCCTGGTGCCCACTCCAATGTGGAGCAAAGCTGTGACCAAGTCCTGGTGCTATCATGACCTGGCCAGATGTGCACACACTCGGGGTGGTGCTGACATGCCAGTCTCCTGCCATCTCAGGCCCTCCAGAATTTGAGCATCAGCGAGCACAGGAGGGAGGCCAGGGGACTGAGGGCAGCTTAGCACTAGCTTGCAGATGCCTCTTGTCATGGACAGCGTGGGCTCCATGGACAGCTTGTGGCTGGATGCAGACAGGTTCCTAGGCAGGAAGGGGCAGGTCCCCAGGGAAAGCCCACTTTCCGGCCAGGGAGAGCCTGAAGCCTGAGGGCTGGGCTGCCTGTTACAGGTGAAGTACCTGGCCTGCAGTGAGAACTTCATTGATAATTGTGTGATTAATCTGATGGTGCTTTCTTCGGGGCTGCTGGTGACCACCCAAGGACCAACAGCATGCACTTCCTGCATTCTGAGCACATAAAAACCCCAGACTCAGCCAGACTCAAACACTCCTTGGGATGACCTGCCTGCAGAAAGGAGCTACCCACTAGGGGTCTCCTCTGTTCTGAGAGCTGAACACTCATTGGGATGACCTGCCTACAAGTTTAAAAATATTAAACTATAGTTTAAAAATATTAAGCTATAAATACAACAGAAGACTCACAGAGAAATCAATAATCCTCACTATCAAATGAAACACTTCTGTATAATTCATGGATCAAAGAAAATGTTTTAATAAAAACTAGAAAAAATATTTTAAACTAAATAAAAAAGAAAATACAGCATATCAAAATACAATGGATTCAGCTAATATGGTACTTACAGGAAAACTTGTAGCATTAAATGCTTATATTAGAAAAACAGAGAGATTTCAAATCAACAATGGAAACTTCCACTTTTGAAAATTAGAAAAAGCATGGAAATATCAAGTTAAAGCAAGCAGAAAGAAGGAAACAATAAATATATAAACAAAAATCAAAGATATAAAAATTAAGAACATATAGAATAACACTGTCTATTTTCACAGATGATATGATTCTCCATACAAAAATACAAGGACTCTATAAAAACACACAAATAAACAAAAAACACTTAAAAATAGAAAATGATTTTTGCAAGGTCCTAGGATGCAAGGCCAATCACATTTTTATATAGTGGAAAAGAATAAGTGGAGAGTAAAAACAAAAGTTTATAATAAATCAGAAATTATTGGGTATAAGTCTAATAAAATGTGTACAGTTGTGAGTTGTGTGTAAAACTACAAAACTCGAATGAAAGAAAAAATATCTTACATAAATGGGGAGATATAAAATAACCAGAATTAGCAGACTGAACATAGTAAAGATGTGAATTCTATCCAAATTGACCTATGAGTTTACTGATTTCAATAAAACTTTAACAGATTTGTAATATTTATTTTAGGCTGATTCTAAGTTTCTAACTTTTATATATGTCTAAAGCATATAAAGAGAGCAAAAAAAACAAACTAGACTAAGTAAAACAATTTTGATTAAAAAGGCATAAGGTGGAAAGATTTACTTTAATGTTAAGACTTGATTTAAAGTTACAGAAATTGAAACAATGCAATGTTAGTGAATGGGGTAGAAGCATAGATCAAAAGAGTAGCATATGAAACCCAAAGATAGATTAATGCAGTCATGGCCAAATGATGATCAACAAAATTCTCAAACAATTTAATGAATAAAGAACAGTCTTTTCAAGAGGTTTTCTGGAAGAATTATACAGCCATGTACCCAAAACAAACAAAACAAAGAAAAAAAAGAAAAACCACAAATTCAAACTTTATATAAAAGAAGCAAATCCTGATTAGAACATATATATAAATGCAAAGCCTAATACATGAAACATGCAGGAGAAAATCTTAGCGACCTGGGTTTAGACAAAGAAGTCTTAGAAGAAGCGTGATTTGTAAAATTTAAAAATATATCAAATTATTAAAATTTTTGCTTCCACAAAAGATGGTTAAGATAATGTAAAAGATAACTAGCAATTGAATATATTAATAACTACAACTTATAAAGAATGTAAACACACACTCATACATACACAGATACATGTAAAGAACTCTAAGCAGTAAGAAAAGAACTCATCTTATTAAAAATGGGAAAACTATTTGAACTAGCATTTCACTAAGGAGGCAACAAAGATGACAAATACGCATGTGGAAAGATGTTTGAACTAATTAGTCTTTAGGGAGATGTAAATTGAAACCACAATGAAGTATTAAGATATATATTTTAGTGGTTAAAATAAAAATGCTGACAATATCAACTACAAGCAAGTTTGTGGAGCAGCTGGAACGTGCATA
This sequence comes from Macaca mulatta, assembly GCF_049350105.2. Taxonomy (NCBI): domain Eukaryota; kingdom Metazoa; phylum Chordata; class Mammalia; order Primates; family Cercopithecidae; genus Macaca; species Macaca mulatta. The sequence goes on from NC_133422.1 coordinate 81,681,623, forward strand.
TATTCCTGGTGAAAATACAAAATAATACAGCCACTCTGGAAAACAGTTTTGTAATACAACTGATGACACATGCATTTACCATATGACCAAGAGGTCTTATTCATATATTTCTGGAAAAAAAAAAAAAATCCTGTTCAGACAAAAACGTGTGAATGTTTGTGGCAGTTCTATTCAGACAATGTACCATAATTCAGCAATCAAAACAAGCCAACTTTTCATACATCTGACAACTTGGATGTATTTTTAAAGCATTGTGTTGAGGGAAGCACTGGGTTTCAGTTACATGAAGTTTGATTCCACTTATAGTACAATCTGTAAGAGGTAAAATTACAGTGTCAGAGAACAGACCGGTGGTTGACATGAGTCAAGTTGTTTTTTTTTTTTTTTTTTGAGTCTAGCTCTGTCGCCCAGGCTGGAGTGCGGTGGCGCGATCTAGGCTCACTGCAAGCTCCGCCTCCGAGGTTGACGCCATTATCCTGCCTCAGCCTCCCGAGTATCTGGTACTAGAGGCGCCTGTCACCACGCCCGGCTAATTTTTTGTATTTTTAGTAGAGACTGGGTTTCATTGTGTTAGCCAGGATGGTCTGGATCTCCTGACCTCGTGATCCGCCCGCCTTGGCCTCCCAAAGTGCTAGGATTACAGGTGTAAAACTAGGGAGATTTTTTTAGAGGGAAAAGAACTGTCTTGAATCATGATGAAGGTGAGGGTAAATACTATGTAAGTGTTCATATCCAAATAACTGTAATCCAATAAAAACATTCGATTTATGGTATGATCTATTAAAACTTAAAATAATTTTGTAAAAAAACAAAAACTCCACACAGTTAAGAGACTGTATTATTATTCTTCCAGTTATTTGCCTGCTACAGCTCACAAATCCCTGAGTAGTCACAGAATCACAGTTACTGCTAGATGTATTTACTTTTGAACTGTCACATAACAGTGTTATAATTTACTCATCACAAATATAAATAATGTTGACAACTGTAAATGACTGGCATGACAAAAAGGAGCATTCACTCCAGGTGCAAAGGACAAAAGATGAAACCAAAAAAATAATTTACAATACATATAGAAAAAAAAAAATCTATGTTTTCATCTGCCTCACTTCAGTCACTGTATTTATCTTGCTGTCATTTTTACTAGGAAAAATCTTGTCTCAGTATTCTTTGACTCGACAGATGAGTTTAACTAAGACTTACTTGAGATTAATTAGTTTTTCCAACATGTATGTTCTACAAAGCAATATGTTAATTCAATGTCAATAGACATACCTTTAGTACATCTTCAAATACATTTTTCAAATAATTAGCTATTAATAAAACAAAGAAATGGTAGGCAGTATTACTTTAGTGATTTTCAAGTTTGCTTGTTTGGCTTGTTTTATGAACATGTAGTGATTATTAATCCACCTAATTTTGTTGAGAAAATTTAAAATAATCGGCATTTTAAATTATTACTATTATAGTAGTATTCAATTCATCATCATGATATGTATTTTAACAAAGATAAACGTGCACAGAGTGGAGAGTGTGTGTCTTTCTCCCACGTCTTAAGTCTATCCAACCCACAACCTTACAGTTTGTTTAACACTTCTGCAGTTTTAATTACTTATGAATCCTAGGTATTGTGTAATGTGTATGTCATACATTACGTAAATATTTCCTCAGTCAAAGTGAGATTGTAATTTCTGTCATTCGTTTTCAGTGATTTTATTATTTTGCAAATATTTTAATTCATCCCAAATTTAGTTTGGCATATAATTCAAATGGTAGTTCTAATTTTTAAAAAATCTCTATATTGAAATATATCACTAATACAAAAATAATACACACATTTTGAGTGCAGTTTTATTAATTTTTTACATAGTTTTTTCACGCATGTCAAAATATGACGTGCCAAGAAAGAGAGTATTACTGACGCCCTGAACCTCTTTGCAACTTATTCCTTGACCTTCCTCCTCCTTGAACGTAACCATTGTTCTGACTTATATCATTGTAAACTAACTTTGGTTTATTTCTAACTTTATATAAATGAATATATGCCATATATAATAATTTATTTCTGACTATTTCATTCAGAATTAGATTTGTAAAATAATCTGTAGTATATACTATTTCTTTACATCTCTACACTAAATTATATTTAGCCATTTTACTGCTGGTGGGCATTTGAGTTGTTTTCAATTTGTTTATAATTATAAACAATGAATGAATTTTTTGTTTGACATTTTTTTTTTACTTGTGTATTTTTGGCCATTGTGATGTGTATGCACTTCCCCTTGGTATATTCCTCAGAGTAGAACTGCTTTGGTGTAAGTTATGGTATATATTAACCTTTAGTACATGCTATGAAATACTTTCTCAAAGTGTTTAGATCTCTACATATATCGCTTTATGTCCCTAAAGGCAGTATATAATGATTCATGTTGATCTATATTCTCAACACTTCATATTGTCAGTTTTTAAGTTTAGCTATTTGGATGTATGAATCGGGCAACATCAATGGTTTTATTTGACAAATGCTTTAAAAACTGATTAGATTAATTACCTTTTATATGTTAGTTGGTCACTTGGCTATTCTCCCTTAATGAAGACCTGTTCAAGTATTTGCCCTTTTTTTCTAATAGATTTTCCTCATTTTTTTATCTTCTTGATTTGTGGGATGTTTTACATAGTTTTAAGGTTTTTTTTTTTGTTTTGTTTTTTGTTTTTGTTTTTTTTTTTTTTTTTTTTTTTGGTTAAAGGTATACAAATATCTCCCAGCCTGTGACATGCTTCATCATTTTTTAAAGAAATATTTGTTAAGAATTTATGCTCATGAATTTAATATCATCACTGTCCTATAAGACCAGATTAAGAGAGAGTTGTTCTCAATAAATGTATATCATGGCATGTTTACATCTCCTGTCTTCTAGAAATGTATTGTTTTGTCTTTAATATTTAAAACTATATTCCACATGGAATATTTTTGTATGGTTTAATGGGGTCAAAGTGCTTGCTTTTCTTTTCTCACTTCTTTTTCCTCACATTCTGCCATTTCTCACATTCTCTTCCTCTCTTCTTCTTCAGCTCTCACCCTAACCCTCTCTTTTACCTATGTGCATTTAATTGACTTGGTAGCATTTATTTTATTTTAATTTTTAATTTTTACAGGTAACTAGTAGGGGTATATATTTATCAAGTGTATGAGATATTGACATAGAAAAATGTGAAATAATCACATTGGGGTAAATGTTATATCCATCACCTCAAGCATTCATAATTTCTTTGAGTTATAAACATTCTTGTAATTCCAAAGTTATTCCAAAATGTACAACAAATTATTGATGATGGTAGTCACCCTCTTGTGCTATCAAATATTAGATCTTATTAATTGATTTAAAATAGTTGCCTTTCCTTCACAGCCCTAGAGTATCAACTCTGATGTTCATTGAAAGTTTAATACAGTTAAATCTTTTCCTGGACTCTTTATTCTCTAATTAATTTGCTACATATATTGATTTGGTTATTTTTATGCCAATATATGTTCTTAATTTCTGGTGCATTCTAGTAAGTATTGATATTTGGTAATGTGATTTCTTAATTAAATTTGCATTCTACTAATGAAATCAATGTAGTCTTTTATTTTCATTTAAATTTTGAAACTTTTCTCAATAATATTATATTTAGTAGATTTGTACATCTTTATTTAGCTTTATTCCCATGTATAGAATGTTTTTTAGAGCTAATATGAATAGCACCTCTTTAAAAATTTTTGTTTTCTAAATATTTTTTGGTGATACAGAGAATTAAAATTAATTTTTATATATCAAACTTACACAAGCAGAAGTTTTAATGGTAAATTTCACTCATTAATTGCTAAACTCACTTATTAAATGAATTTATTTTATATCTATTATTTTACATTTTCTAAGTGTGTAATCTTAGGAGCATAAGGTTGTTTTATTTCTTTCTCTCTAATCTTAATACTTTAATTAGCTTTAAATGCCTCATTGCATTGTTGAATACAAATTCTTTGAAGGGGCATGATCACTTCAATTTCAGTTTCAGAGAAGTCGGTCAATATTTGATCATTAAGTAGGGTATTAGTCTTTTTAAAAAGCTATTATTTATTTCATTAAGATGATATTTAGTTTACTAAATGTTGATAGATCCAACTTTATCTTCCTTTTACTGATAAGAGCTGTCATTTTTATGGCATAATAAATCCTCTTTTATATTTGATCCTTGCACTTTTGGTTTTTAATTTCTTTAAGATTTTATGTATTTATAATAGTTGTACATACTAATGAGTTACATTTGATATTTTGATACAAGTATGCTTGTGTTTTCATTTTCTAGTCTTAATGTTCATCTTTTCAAAGTCATTATGTCACTGTGTTTGCTACTGTATCTCATAAATGCTAAAATAACCAGCAACCCCTCTATTTATGTTATTTTCAGAATGTTTCCGTGTCTTCTTGTTTAATTTTTAAAATAAATTTTAACTCTTGTTTGGTTTCAAACATGTAATTGTTATTTGATATACGTGTAAGTAATTTTTAAAGTATGATTGCTATTTAATTTTTATTTCAAGGTTTTTTTTTCCAGTTTCATTATCAGTGTTGACAAATTTACCAAAATTATGGTAGATTTCTTTTTTTCATGCTCTCAAAATAATATTCTATATTTTAAACTTTTTTCTCTAATTTTTAATTATAATTTATCTATTAAACATTTTTTAATAAGTGTTTTCTTTGAGTATATTAATTCTTTTTAAAACATCTCCAATTTATTATTAATACTAATTAATTTTCTCATATTTTCTATGTTTTGTAAAAAACTTTGGTATATTAATTTTTTCATAGAATACTTCATCCAATTCCACAGAATTAAAAATATTGTTACATTATGCTTTGAACTTTATTTATAATTTCATTAGCTTATGTGTTTCCTTTGGTTATTACATTTTTCTATTCTTATAAAATAACAAAAGTTTTTATATTTAAATTTTAAATTTCATTTTTGACTATGTTAGCTAATGGTCTAATTGTGTAGTTTAAAAATGTGTTTATTAAAGAACCAGCAAATACTTGTATTTGTAACATATTTCTTAGTTCTATGGATTAACTTATTTTCTATTTCATCAATTTTTAATTTAATATTTACTAAGTTTACATCTTCTTTTCTCAGGCTTCCTCTGATATATTTTGTATATACTTTCTTTCTGAAACTCTTACAATGTATGCTTAATCATTTACTTAATTACCCCACATCTTAAAATACATCTTCAAGAGTACAAATTTTTTGCTGATTAATGTTTCAGAGTTATCCCATTCGTTTTGATGTTGTTTTTCAATTCATTTTGTCCTTTTTCAAAACTAATAATTTAATGTCAGTTGGTACTTTTCTCTTTGACCCAAGAGTTAAGGTTTTGCTTTTCTCTGTTCCTAATTGGCAGAGCATATTTATTTATTTATTTTGTTTTCTTGTTTTTGCATTTATTTTAAATGGTTAGTACTCTTGCTATAATTCAGAAATTTTTAATTAGTTTCTTAGGGCCTTTCATAACTCTGCTATCAGATTATCTTTATATGCCATTTGGTAGAATGAACAACGATAATTTCAGCTTGTATATGGGAGTCAAGCACGCTCAAGAGTGAGTAATGCACTTTCAGCAATCCTGCACTTGGATAGACTGCTATGTGATGATTTTCACCATGGTCATACTAGTGAATATAAATCAAACTGAATTTACTGATGTTGAGGTACTTAGGAGAGTCAGCTTTAGACTTGGATATTAAGCATAAGGGAAATAAAAGCCTCTAGATTTTGGGATTTGGAATTATATAATAGATGTTGGTGCCTTCTATTGCTATGAGACTGTATATGAACCCAGTTCTTATAATAGGGGAAACTTTGAGAAAATTAAACAAGAATTTTAGTTTTTAACACGCTAACTTTAAAAAGCTTTTCAAAATATAGGAAAGAAACTTGATTCGGAGATGTAACTTAGAAGAGTTCAATGTCTGAATGGCATCTAAAGGCATGGGCTAGAATAGATTACCAGATTATCATTATAGGTAGATGACAAAAGTTAGCCTTGTACACAACCCTATACTCCCAAAATAAAGTCTCCAGTTGGAGCAATGGCTTTAGAAAGAACATGTGTATGAATGGCTGGTGGACTGAATGATAAATGATTAGAATATAATATAAAGAAAGTCAATGAAATGAAATATCTATAGAAGGCAAGCTTTTATATGTTTGTTCAGAGGGTGAATAAGATGAAACTAGGTAAATGGGTTTCTCAACACAGCAATTAGTGGCTTTAGTAAGTCATTTTTGAGACATTTCACCTGATTTAAGTGGGATGAAAAAGATATGACATACAAAAGTATGAACAGAAAATATAATTGTAAGAAGCTTAGGAGAAAATATACTGATCAGTTGCTACAGTGAAGTATATGTCAAAGGAGGATATTTAATAGGTAGATCAGTTAATATATTATCAGATAAATTGAATATGTTGGTATGCTGATGTGAGTTACCTATATATACAGTAAAATACAATTCATCTTGTAAAAGACAAAGGAGATGGCTGGTAGAAAAACCTTCTTTGAAGAGACAGGATATGAAATTGACAGTGGGGCAGGGGTTGACTTTGAGAAGAGCCAATTCGTATTGGCTCATGTAGTACAATCGGAAGAAGAAAAGAGTAGCAGCATGTTTATTCAATTGGAGGCATACGTATGTTGTTCTGCTTCTCTTTTCTCGCTGAAGAATAAGGCAAAATAATATGTTAAAAGGAATGGAGAGGAATAGCACATGGACAGTTTCACTAAAGAAGTGATAGTTGTGAAATTGACATTTCATGAAATGGCAAAGCAGAAATATAACAAAATGCAGTAATATAGGTGGCAATGTTGGGTGTTCATTGAGATTTATGGTAACAAATTTAAAGTAATACAAGTCAGCAGATTTGTATGACTTTTTTTTCAACAATATTTTGTTGTTCAATTATGCCAGGGAACAATTGTTTACAAGTAAGGCTGAGTTTTTCCCAAGGAAGATAATCAAATGAAAGAGAGGCCAAGCCATTAAGAGTGTTCCAAGGAGTGACTTTAGTAGTTAGGATAACTAAACCTTTCTTCTTTCTTCAGTTCTGAGCAAGTGAATAGAACAGCAGAATTAATAAACTGAAGATAAAACCATTAGCTTTATTTCTGGGTAAAGTGGCATGGAGGATATCGTTTCCATAGGTGAGACACAGCATGTTTTCTAATTCCTGCCTTACTTCCCAGTTTAGATTATAAAACAGTGCAATAGGATGAAAGCTTAAATATGCACAGTACACTCACTTACTGAGATTATTACTTTGCACAAACCTAAAGTTTATGGCAAGTGTGTCAAGAAATGGAGGGAAGCATTAGAAAGAAATCTACCCTTCCATGCTCAGGAATTTTGATAGAAAATATAAAAACCCATCCAAAAATCAGTAAGTGGCTGCCACTTACTTTTCAAGTAAAACACTACATCTATGTGGTGTGATAAATGGGATAATTCAAAAGACCAGGGCTATTTAAGGGGAGGATAATCATCTACATTAAAATAAGAAAAATAGAAAAAAAAAGTTCCCCACATTCCCAAATAATTACATAACAGGGAATTTAATCAAGTTGTGTTACAAGTCAGATTTAGCATTCAGAAATAATTTTTTTCTTTTGTAAGCTGCTGCAGTCAAAAGGAAGAGACAGAGTCACATTAACAAGACCATGTTCTAGAGAGAAGGAAGTATGAGAGGTTCAAGGGCAGGACCGTGAGGACAAGGAGGGGAGATGAGATGAGGTAGCATGAATCTTTTTATTTTTGTACTTTATGTAAAAAATTATTTGACCAAAATGTAGAAAAAGTGATACTATTACATATGATACACCCTACCCCTGAGGTAGCATGACTCTTAGCAACAACAGGAGGTCACCTCTGCCTACAGGTAGCAATGTGACCCGAACCACAGACATTGAGAGAGCTGCCTCCGTCCTCTAATGATATGAAGACAAAAATTCAGTCTGTTATTGTACTCCATATTAGACAGGAATGGAAATTTTAGATGAATGCCATTCACTTTCAAGTGTTAGAAATCATATCATCAAAGGAAGAATTAGGATAAATCAAGTATATTTATCTTCACATAACTTCCTGATTGCTCCTCATTACATGGAGATTTGGACTTCATTATACTCATTATTTCAAATTTCCTGGGAAATCAAGAGTTGTTGAGGTGAAAAAGAATTGTATGCTAAATTTAAAATTTCATATTTGAAATGATATAAATATTGATAAATAATTAGAATATCTATAATATTACTTTATTTTTAACTTTTATATTTTACTGACATTGTCTTATAAATTATTTTCTATATTAATGATTTAAGAATTAATAAATAATTTACAGTTGAAATTTAATTAAATTTGATAGCAAAAATCAATTTACCACACCTTGGAAGAGCCAAGAGTTACTGACAGAAACACATTCTCTGTCAGGCTTTTCTCCATTAAAAATAATGAGGTATAATCAATACTTTCTACTTCTATGATTTGAAGTTGAAACTCAGAAAGAACATTTGGACATATATCCTGATTATACAAGGTTATAGATAAAGTCTCACAGGGCAAGTTTTTATTTCTTTTTTTCCATGCCCTTGAGTTGAGTAAATTAAATAGACAAATACAGGAACCATTTTTCAACAAATGAGAGTCTATTTAATATGACTGAGAAACAATGCAACTTAAAGAAATTTTTAAAACAAATGCTTAGACAATGTAATGTTCCTCTACAAACTTCATTCTGACAAAGTTGTGTTTCTATATTTTAAAAAATATGCAATGATATTAGCTATTCATATTTCAAAGTCCTGTATCCTATACTATTGACTTATAAATAATATGCTTAGTTCCAGTGTAGGGTGAATGAGTATTCATTGGAATTGTTAATTCACAATAAAGCTATAATGTTTTCATGTAGTTGAGAAAAACATACAGTTGGTCAAAGGATAAAAACCAGGCATAGATAATAATTTAATATCCACATTATAAATTTACTTTTCAAATGGTAATAATAAATTTCAAAAATTGGAATATAAAAGGTTTCTCTATATAATATAGTAGCTATAGAATTCTGAGATTACTGATATGTATGAACAAAAAGTGATAAAAACTTTGCACTAGCTCTAATAGTGGATAAATTGTTGATTTGCAGGTTAAAAAACAGCAAATATTTTGAATAAATTAATGCATTAAATTTTCAGAAGCTTAATGCTAATAAGAAATTGTTTTTATGATTCTTACATTAAATTAATTTTAACATTATTTTAAAAAATCTTTCAATATCCCTAATAACAGATGCCTACAGTGAGTGTGATAAGAAACTTTTTAAAATAGATTAATTGGCTGATTTTACTTCTTCAAGTACATAAGGTGATGATGGTACCTTTAAAAATCAATGACGTCTTAAGTTTATGGGTGAAACATATTTTACAATAAAATTAGAATAAAAAGTAAAATTTACCCCCATCGCCTAAGCCAACACCGAATCTTCCTAAAATATTGTTTTCAATATTTTTGAAAAGTCTTTTATATGCATAATTTTCTAGTCTTTTTGTTTAATTTGTTGCCCCAAATAATTGATTTAGAATCAACTGAGAGTCATTTTGTTAATTTGACTCCTATTTAGGCATCTTACCAACGCATACAAATTTAGTTAACTTCCTTCTTCAAAACACAAGTTGACAGACATGAGATTATCCTTTCCCCTTCCTCCCTTTCTTCTTTCTTTCCTGTCAGATGGCCTTTGTTGCCCCAGCCGAAGACTGCTGTGTGGGAAGCTTCCAAAGCACTCTGTGTGGAATCCATTTGTCTTTTTGTACTTGGAGGCTTTGCTTACATTTATACCTTGTTTGTACACCACCTTAATAACGTGGATAATCATTTACACAAGTGCTCTGAGACTTTATTCTTTGATCTGGATAAGATTTCTCTTCAGCATGGGATAAGTACGTACCCATAATGTCACTAAAGATAGCAGTGTGCTCTCTGTGGCTTTGTGTTGAGAAGCTTTTCATTTAAGAGGATGAGTATGTCTGAATTCCATGTGAAGGTGTGGATGTGGATATCTAAATACTGTGTATACTTGAATACATGTACATATATCTGCAAGGGTGTTGTGTTGTTATGTCAGTTCAAATGCAACTATTATAAATTTTGAGGCTAGCTATTTCAAGTTTATATTAATAAAACAGAAGTGTGTGTGTGTATGTTTAGAGACATCAAGAAATGAACTGGTATGTTTTTCTAAGTAAAATTTTAAACATCTAGTTCTAGTATACTGAGTAAGCTACTTATGAGGTTTACTTTATAGAATCAAAATATACAAAATAGAAGAAAAATAAATAAAATAGGAAAGCTCAAAAAACAAAGTTTCTTCTCATTTAAATATCTTCTCAGCATTTGACAGATGAAGATTAAAAAAATAAGAACATGATTAGTTAGAAAACAGACTTAAAGTTTGAACTTGGATCTATTTATCTACCTTTCTATCCATCCATCCATGAGTGTATGTTTTTAATCCAAAACATGAATAGAATATATAATGTATTGTTGAAAATGAAAATAATAAATATGTTAATGATTTCCAACTTTTGTATGTTCAGAAATTAGTATATATTCAAGTGAATCACATACCATGGAGATGTGAGTCAGCAATTTTTCACTAAAATTTTCATATGATCCTAGGGTAATTCATGCAGTATAGAGAAATGACTAGGAATGGCATGACATTTTGTCGATATAACACACTTTGGAATGTAAACAAAAACAAATTCCATATCTTATTTAGATTTAAACAAATGGAAAAAAAAGTCATATATTAAACAGTAGGAAATAAATAAAAGATGCCATGTTAACGATAATTTGTTCTTGCTATAACATTTATTTTATTAGGTTGGCAGGAAAAAAGCCAACCTTATTAAAGTAATTAATAATATATACTGATTTTAATTTGAGGACCACACTAGGCTCGTTTTAAAAGTTACTCAGAAAAATATATAAGCTTGAAGATTTTATGAATGAGTTTCAATAAAACTATAATATTTGTCCACTGTCCTACCAGTGTTAACTCATAATTTAACTGGGGTACCTGACTTTTTGGACTATGATGAATGTAATTGTCAGTATGATAAAGCATATCTTTTTTAAAATGTACAACATAAATATATGCAATCACAAACAAAATTATATAAAATACAATTATACAAATTTAAAAAATTCATATCATCCACTCTCAATACTTTAAAATATTTTAAAATGCATGGAATTCTCTATTAACATTGAAAAACCAGTCTGATGAGGTGCAATGAAAATTTCAAATTCTGTAGTTTCTTTTGGTGATGAAACAATTTCATTCTAATTCTATTATAGTTTGCTACCTATATTAATAATTAAATAAACAATAGATTTTATTTAGAGATTTGTAAAAATAGGTGTAAATTTTTACTCATAGAACTTCACAGATCCTCTGAATTCTGTAACAGTTTCATAATAAATATTTTATAATAAAACCAGCTCCTATGAGAACATTAATAAGAAAACTTACATTTATGGATAATTAATATATTTCTGGTATTTTATAATCTAAACAGCAAAATTTTGGAAAAGAACTTTCTTAGGCTTTTAGCATGTCTGTTTTCTAGAGTTATTTTTCTAAAATTTTGTTCTTCTACCTCAATAATCCTAATTTATATGAGATTTGTTTCACTTTTAACTTGCTTATATTTTTACATATATATATATATATATGTTTGTTTGTTTGTGTTTTTAGCATCATTGTCTCACTCTGTCACCCAGTCTGAAGTGCGCTGACCTGGGCATAGCTCAGCACGGCTTTGGACTCCTGGCCTCAATCCTCTAGCCTTGACCTCCTAAAGTTTTTGGATTACAGGCATGAGCCTTTGCTTCTGATCATAAAATATTTGGTAATGAAAAACAATCTTCAAATTGATTTATTTGGGGCAATTTCTGTATGTCTACTAGCTTCTGTAATGTATACTTATGAAATAAAAATAAAACAGAATAAAACCAAACAGGAGACATGTATTTAGTACATTTTTCACCTACAAAATTAAAGTTATGAAAAATATTAGGTTATGTAATTTTTAAAAGGTAACTATATAAATGAAAATATCTTATCGTATTTGCAAATTTGCAACTCATTCATTATTTGATATTCTACCATTTAAGTATGAATTTAAATGCAGTTTCCTTGCCTTTGGAAATAGAAAGTTTATATATTTGATGCCATAAGTAATCATTAAAATATGCTCCAACTGAAGAGCATTTTTAAATATATTGTTTTTATATATACATATTCAGAGATTGCTTTTCACTGATATCTATGTTGAAGTAACTTACATGTTTATATCTACTTTTTAATTAAATATCATCTATGCATGAGTATGTTATATGAGGTTATTAAAATACATTAAACAAAAATACTAATGTATGAATAGCAACATTTATACATAATACCCCAAATAAAAACAAAATTTGAATATAAAATATGAATAAATATAATCAAAGCAGCACATGACACTGTTAATAGTGTTGAGTGATTCATTTAATACTCTATTTCTTAGTAGGCAAAACAGAACAAATGTAAAAGTAATTCTTTAAGCAGTTTTTAGTAACTTTAGGACAACATACTAATATAAAATGAAATGTTAATGCAAATTTATAATAATATGTTCATGAGATAATATCTTCAAAAGCTTCCTTGAAGCAATTAACACTCAGATTTCATAAGACTATTTTTGTAGTAACACTTTGATGAATGCTGACTGTATATTCCCAACAGCAATAATACAGAAACGAAGACAATATACCTTCTGAATATGTTACTTCTCCAACATTCCTTCAAAAGTAGACATTAAAATATCTAAATCAGTTGTTTTTAAATTTTGCCACACATGAAATTAAGAACTTTTTTCTTACATGCAAAGCTCAATTTCTATCAATCATTTTTTAACCCATATGCGGTGGTAAAGGTTGTCTATATTTTCAATAATCCTTCAAGGCAGTGCTAATGCAGAGGGTCCCTGGATATCACTGGAAATAAAAATGTCCCATGGGAAATGTTTTATTATTTCTCTTACAAACAATTCTTCATAAATGTAATTGTTCTTAAATAAGTTTCAGTATTTTGAAAAAGAAGGATGGAAACATCCAAAATCTAATAATTCAAGCCAGGCATGGTGGCCCTTGTCTGTAGCACCAGCCACTTGACAGGCGGAGCAGGGAATTGCTTGAGCACAGGATTTTGAAGCTGAAGTGAGCTGTTATCCTGTAATCGTGCCATAATTGCATAATCATGCAATTATGCTCTACTTAAATATAAAATTTAAAAAATTGCAATAATTTAATAGTTCAAAAATACATTATTAAGTATATAACCCATATTATTCATAGAATAAAACATTTAAAACTGAACATTTGTAATCCCAGCATTTTGGGAGGCCGAGGTGGACGGATCACGAGATCAATAAATCGAGACCATCCTGACTAACAGGGTGAAACCCAGTCTCAACTAAAAATACGAAAAATTAGCCCAGCGTGGTGGCGGGCACCTGTAGTCTCAGCTATTCGGGAGGCTGAGGCAGGAGAATGGGATGAACCTGCGAGGTGGAGGTTGCAGTGAGCCGAGATCGCGCCACTGCACTCCAGCCTGGGCGACGGGGGGAGACTCCGTCTCAAACAAACAAACAAGCAAAAACTGAACACCAACTCTCTCTTTCCCTTCTTATCTAAATCTTACTAATAATGACTCAATATCTTTGTGTATCAAATCCTCATTTTTTATATTAATGCACATATACTTATTTTTTCATATAAGTAGTATCACATTATGTGAATTTTTTAGTAATTTATGTTACTTCATATATTGTAGATATGTTTTCACACAGTCAAGTTAATTAAATAACATATTTTTATTAGCAATGTTCGCTTACTGAGACAACCTTTGTTGGGATATAACATAACGTATTTCAGCCCTTTTTAATTTATTACTTTTTAGGGAGTCATGAAAAAACCCACACTGTTTTGCTTTTACTATTGTAAATAACGAAGTTTTTACTATTGTAAACAATGAATTGTTTCCTGCTCATGCACCTTTACTGGAGTATTTTAAAGTATAAGTTCTAGAAGTAAAACTGCTGAGGCAAAATCAATGCACATTTTATATTGGATAGTTACTGCCAAATTGGTCTTTAAAAATATATACTTCCATCAATGTTGTATGAGGGTTCCTATTTTCTCAAATTTCCCTGCACTCGTTATTATAAGCACTTTATGTTTTGCCATTCACAGTGTTGCATCAACATTCATTTTCTGGATTTCTGGTGACATTGAGCAGTACTTCACATGTTTAAAGTTACTTAAATACCCCAGAAATTTGGGAGGCCGAGGTAGGCGGATCACGAGGTCAAGAGATCGAGACCATCCTGGCCAACATGTTGAAACCCTGTCTCAACTAAAAATACACAAATTAGCTGGGTATGCTGGCATGCACCTGTAGTCCCAGCTACTCCGGAGGCTGAGGCAGGAGAATCTGCTTGAACCTGGTAGGCAGAGGTTGCAGTGAGCCGAGATCGGGCCACTGCATCCCAACCTGGCGACAGAGTGAAACTCCATCTCAAAAAAAAAAAAGTTATTTAAATAATTTTGTTGAATAGTAGATATATATTTATCACTTTTTAAATAAGATTCTTTAACTTTCATTTACTCACTTGCAGGCTATTTGTAAGTAATTAATATTAATTATTGATCTATTGTGCATATTTAAAAATAATTTCTCCCTGTTTCTTAAATATTTTTCATGATACTTTCCAAATACATTTCACTGGAATTTTAATTGAGATTCCACTGAATTTACAAGTTTATAAAAGGGAGAATAAAGATCTTTTTAATATTCCATCTTGTATTCAGGGAATTATCTACCTTTTTCATTAGATGCCCATAAGAACATGAGCAATTTTATAATGTCACTCAGACAGTATTGATACTATTTTTAGATATCTTCCAACACAATTTAAAATACTTTTGATTAACATGAGTGGGCTATATTGCATATGTCATTCGTAATTTTGAATCATGGAGAAGGCAAAAGTTGATAAATTTATATAACCATATGTTATTAAGGGAGACTACTGTATAAAAATGGTAGTTACGAGCCTTGTTCCATATCAAACTGCCTTTGACCAAATTCTACTGGGTTCCTTTCTACATGTACATCTTTGGACAAATTAACTTAGTCGCTGTAATTCTCAGTTTTATTATCTGTAAAATGAAGCTATGAATACAGTCAGGTCTCCTGGTAGTTGTACTGGAAATATTGCTAATATTTTATCCTTAAGCATAATGTTTTATATAGATTTCTTATATAAATCATTTAAAAGAAAAATAAGGTTCATTTTAATTTCTAACTTACAAAATATTTTGTTTGTAATTATTTTTGTGACATTTGGTGAGACATGGTTGGCTAAAAATCTGAAGTCTTACAGATATATTTCAATGTTTAATATGACATTGAATAACTGGAGGTATCCAAACTGCAATGAACCTATACCATAGGTAAGAAATAACTTCATATATATATATATACACACACATGTATATAAGTATAAATACACAGACCATATATATGGTCTGACTGATACTCTGGTTATGTGATAAGTTCTGTGTTAAACCATGCTTTCCTTTTTCTTACTTATGAAGTTTTGAGAAAGTACCTAAATCTCCCTAACCCTCAGCTTTCTTATATTGAAAGTATTAAATCCAAGTACTTATATAACACAATTAATAAATCATAAAGACAAGTGATGTTTTCCTATTAACTTTCAATAAGAGAAAATTAAAAGTTGAATGTATTTCTGATTCATCACAAAATTAAAACTACTTCCTCCATTTTTTCCTCACCATTTTGGAATTTTTTTTTTTTCTTTTCAGTAATCATTCACAATTCCCACAGATGTGAATAGGAAATCTAACTAAGATTATCTATTATGTCTTGGGATTCTTGAATAATTTATTTTAGCCTTTGTAGTAGAGGGTTATAATATTGCTTGACTTTATTTGTGGATCTAAATATTAATTAATATGAAGACAGCGCAAAAAGATTGTCATTCATATTGAGAAATGTTTTCACGGGCATTTCTTAAGTTTTCTCAATGGAACTGAAGAAACATCTAAATCCTCCATAGGTTTACACTACAAAAACTGATGTTTTGGTTTAAAATGTAGAAAAAACTAGAGGTGATTTAGAATTAGTCAATTGAATCTAGCCAAAATATTTTTATTTTTGTTACTGAAAAGGAGTGTTTGCTTAAGTCAGATAAATTCAAATCAAAGGCTGCTCCTCTGCTTCATTTTAATGTGGTACCCTTAATGGCATGTACTCAGTAGAGACTTGGCTCTGATGGAATCAAAGGTCTATGAAGGGATATAGTGGATGGGGCTAGGTGGAACAAAAATCACTTTAGATTTTGAGCATTATCTAGTTGCGACAAATCCATATAGCTTGCTTCACGAGATGATGTAGCAGGAATGATTTGGTCAATGAAAATATGTTAATATCACATCTACATTTAACATCAGTCTACTGAAGAAGGACTGATGTGTTACCTTAGAATAACAATCACTTCCTTGCTAGTAGAAGTCAATATAGCTCAGGCATTAAAACTATTCAAAATAGGGCATAGAATAGCATGAAATATACTACATAATTTAATTATACAATTTTAACAAATGAAGCACAATGTTGGGTCTGTAGATATTTAACCTGATTTACATTTTGAGTTAGTAATATTATTATTCATATCAATAGTAATATAGAGTAAATATATACTTTACAATTTACTGCTTTCTCAGATATAGGCCTTCATACACACATTTTGAAATTATTTCTCAACACAATTACTTAAAGAATGCCGTTCATATATACTAAAGTTGAAATCTATGCTAATATATATTTTAGGACATAGAGGTTCATGCAAAAATGTTTGGTTTTCTAGCCCATATTTTCCCAAAGCTTATCTTTAGGCTATATGCTCTTTAATGGTAAAATGATTTTAAAGTATATACCTCAAAAATAGATTTCAAAGATGCTAACTGAATAAGTGTGTTTAAAACTCCTAAAAACATATTTAATCCAGGTTAATCTTTACCAGAGCTAGATTAACTGTCTCATGTATAAATTCATTCATGAATTTGACTTCATGTTTAATGAAAAACATTGCTTGAAACATTTGACAGACTTCCTATAGAATGACCAAAAGAATAGACAATATGCATTCTTATTACTTCATATAGTTTATTCATCAAGAAGCATTTTATTGCATTTCTTGACTAATAACAACGTTCATGAGAGAGACTAGCCCTCAGCATCATACTACATCATTGGTGACAACTAAAAAATAAAACAAACCCATGAATATTTAATGTTTAATAACAACTTACAAAATTAGAAACCATAATAACAAGAAAAAATTAGGTATTTGGATTATCTTGTTACTAATCATGTAGCTTACATAATAACACTAAAAATGTATTAAAGCAAGATTTTGTAGGTGACAATAATTTAATAAAAAATTTTAAAATAAGACAACTCGATTTAAATAAACAATGTATAGCAGAACTGTTGTCTTCAAATGACAGAAACGAATTATTATATTCTTTACTTCTTGGAGCAGCATTAGTACTATAAATGAATGCAAATATTAAAATTGGCCTCAGATGACCTAACTACTAATACAAAATACAAAGGCTAATTAGGTCCATTTCATTAAGCATGAAATGAAGGTTAAACTCCTCTCTCAAAATGAAAACTGTCACTATTTTAAAATCAAAATACTACATTGTAGAGCCAGCCTTTGACTAAAAAGTAATTACACTATATGTGAGCACTCTTAGGCACAGACTGTTTTATTTTTTAATTACAAAATTTTACTCAACTTTATTGATAAACTTTTTTTTTTTTAATTTTTATTTTTTGAGACAGAGTCTTGCTCAGTCACCTAGGCTGGAGTGCAGTGGCGCAATCTTGGCTCACTGCAACCTCCACCTCCCAGGTTCAAGCTATTCTGCTGCTTCAGACTCCTAAGTAGCTGAGATTATAAGCATGCACCACCACACCTGGCTATTTTTTTCTATTTTTAGTAGAAACAGTGTTTTACCATGTTGGTCAAGTTGGTCTTGAACACCTGACCTCAAATTATCCACCTGCCTAGGCCTCTCAAACTGCTGGGATAACAGGCATGAGCCACCGTGCCTTGCCTATTGATAAACTTTTAACCAAAAGTTACATATACTTGATTGATAGAATAAAATCACTTTCACCAACAGTCTAAGGAATTGAGATTTTACAAATGGCATAATTTTATATGCAATTGAAATCTTGTTTATCAAGTGTAAATGCTTGCTATGATTAATCACTGATATTAGGTTTTTAATAAAATGTTCTGAATATTTTCCTGTCTCTTAAAACACATCTATTTTAAGTAGCCTAATAATGAATCATAAACATCCTTTATTGTATTAGACAGTGATGTATGCAAATAGTTATTATTAAAATTAGAAAAAATAGATCTGCCACTTTTGATTAGAATGTAGAAGTATAAAAAGCAGGATTGTTCTCATGTATATATTTTTAAAAGATAGAATAACACCATTTATTTCTCACTATGTTATAAAAAAGAGTCAACATCACAAATTCTTATAGAACTGATTTACACAAAGAATAAGACCCTCAAAGGGAAGTAGAAAGATGTTTATTCAATAACAAAGACCAGTACATGATGTATCTGTCACATAGTATTTCATATATTTATAATTTTCAAGTAGGCATATATTTCCTAGATAGGGCAAAACTATTAATTATAAAAGAAACTAATGATAAATTTTTATCAAAATAAAAGCAAACATTTATCTAAGACACTATTAAAAATGAAATGGCAAGATACAGACCAAAATAATATTTAGAATGTTTCAGATATATTTATCCAATAAAAGACTTGTGTCAGAATGCATAATAACTCCTAAAAATGAAACAATTAAAAATGAGTAAGCACTTACAAAGATACTTTTCTCTGTCTCTCTGTCTCTCTTTCTCTCTCTCTCTCTCTCACACACACAATATACAATTTACTGATAAATACAAAAAATAATAACTTTATATTTATTCAAGAAACTTTAAATTATCACAAAATATTATATATTAAATTATCACAAAAACTTGCCTGTAAATATGAAAAAATAAAAGTGTGCTAATCACAAATGTTGAAAAAAATTAGAACAATTGGAATGGTAACACATTTCTGGTCTTATTGTAAAATAGTAAAGCCACTGTTAAAAAATGCCTTTGATCATTTCAATAGCTGCAGAAAAAAACATTCATTAAAATTCAGCATTTCTTCATAACAAAAATTCTCAACAAACTGGAGCATAGAAGGAACATACTTCAAAATAATAAAAGTCATATATCACAAACCCATAGTCAACATAATACTAAATGGGAAAAAGTTAAAATCATTTTCCCCAAGAACTGGAACAAGACAAGAATGCCCACTTTGACCATTCTGATTTAACATATTGCTGGAAGTCCTAGCCAGAGCTGTCATGTAAGAGAAAAAAATAAAAGGCATCCAGATAGTAAAAGAGGAAATCAAATTTCTCTGTTTGCTGATGTATTCTTACACTTAGAAAACTCTAAAAACTTCTCTCAAAGAATTCTAGATTTGATAAATGACTTTAGTAAAGTTTCAGAATAAAAAATCAAAGTAAAAATATTAGCAGCACTTTTATACACAAATAATGATCAAGCTGAGAAGCAAAATAAAAATTCAATCCCACTTACAACAGCTACAAAATAAATAAAATATCTAGGAATACATTTAACCAAGGAGGTAAAAGATCTCAATAAAGAGAACTACAAAACATCGATGAAGTAAACCACACGTGACACAAACAAGTAGAAAGATTTCTCATTTTTATGGATTGGAGGAATCAATAATGCTAAAATAAGCATACTACCTAAAGCAATCTACAGGTTCCACGAAATTCCTATCAAATTACCAACGGCATTTTCACAGAATAAGAAACAATAATCCTAAAATTGAAATGGAACCAAAATAGAGCCAATAGCCAGAGCAATCTTAAGCCAAAAAAAAAAAAAAGAAAAAAGAAAAAATTCAAAATCAATCATAACAAACAAATTTTTAAAAAGAGGCATCATATTACTGGGCTTCAAATAATACTAAAAGATTATAATATCCAAAATAGCATTGTACTGATATAAAAATAAACCTGTGGATTAATGAAATAGAATAGAGAACCCAGAAATAAAGTCACATGCCTACAACCATCTCATCTTCAACAAAGTTAACAAAAAAAAAAGAGTACACTGAGGAAAGGACATTCTATTAAATATGTGTTGCTGGGAAAATTGTATATCCATATGCAGAAGAATAAAGTTGGACCCATATATGAAATTTCAGGATATATGAAAATTAACTCAAAATATATTAAACAATTAAATGTAACACTTGAGACTATAAAAATAGTCTCAAGACTATTTGCTCTGGCTATTTGCACTAAGATATCATGAGAAAACCTAGGAAAATCTCTTCTGGACATTGGTCTAGGCAAATAACTTACAACTAAGACCTCAAAAGCAAATGCAACCAAACCAAAAATAGACAAATGGGGCTTAATTAAATTAAAAAAAAAAAAAAAACTTCTGTACAACAAAATAATCAACAGAATAAACAATAACTTAAAGAATAGGAAAAATACATACAAACTATGTAACAAACAAAAAGCTAATATTCAGAATCTACAGGGACCTCAAACAACTCAATAAGAAAAATAGAAGTGTAGAGGGGCCAAGATGGTCAATTAGAAGCAGCTGTGGCCTGTTGCTTTCACGGAGAGCAATGAAAACTGCCAGAGAATTCTGCACCTTCAACTGAGGTATCCAGTTTCTCATACTGGGACTGACTAGGCAGATGTCTCAACCCATGGAGAGCGAGGAAAAGCAAGGTGGGGCAGCGACCCACACTGGAGTGGCATGAAGCCAGGGTAGCCCCATCCCTAGCGAAGAGAGGTTGCCAGTGATTGTGTGAACCTGCCTGGGAAACTATGCTTTTCTTATGAATCTTTGCAATCGGTGGATCAGGAGATCCTCTCATGAGCACATGCCACCAGGGCCAGGGTCCAAAGCACAGAGCTGTGGAGTCTTGGTAGAGTAGCTGCTCACTCACTTGTTTGGGCATGCAGGGAGACCCAGTAGTTTTACATACTCCAGACCTGGGAATTCTGGCAAGGCAAGAGATCCTGTGCATTCCCGTAGGAGATGGGCTGAATCCAGGGAGCCAAGTGGTGTTGCTCCACAGACCTCAATCCCCTGGTACCTCACAAGTTAAAACCCACTGGTTTGGAATTCCAGCCAGCCAGTGGAAGGAGACAGGAGAAGGCCTAAGACGAATTGAGTTCCTGGGGGGAAGGGTGGCTACCATACCTGACATTCCAGTTGGCTGTCTAGCCTTCCAGCACCAGGGACTGGGAGGAATTCCCCACAATGCAGCACAGCTGTTGTGCTTGATCGTGGACAGTCTGCTTCTTTAAGTGGGCCCCCAATACACGCCTCACCATTGGGCAGGGCCTCCCTGTGTGAATTTCAGCAACTCCAGCCAGGGTTTTATGGACAGAACTCTGGTCTCTCCCTGGAATGGAGTCCCTGGTGGGTGGGATAGCCACTGTCTCTGCGGTTCAGCGACATAGCCTTTCCAGGCTGCTGGTTCTGGAGAGGCAGAGTAGTCAGCACAGCACACCTGCTCTGCCAAAGGGCAGGCAGACTGCTTATTTAAGTGGGTCTCTGATCCCATTTCTCCTGACTGGGTGAGACCTCCCAATAGGGCTCTCCAGACACCTCATACAGGAGTGGGAGTCCACCTGAGACAGAGCTCCCAGAGGAAGGGGCAGGCTGCCGTCTTTGCTGTTTCATAGCCTTCACTGGTAACACCACAAGGTACAGGAGGGACCAAGGTGACTAGGGTCTGGAGTGAATCCCCAGCAAACTGCAGCAGCCCTCTGGAAGAGGGGCCTTACTGTCAAATGAAAAACAATCAGAAAATGGCAACAACAAAGACCCCACAAAATCCCCATTCAAAAGTCAGCAACCTCAAAGATTGAAGGCAGATAAGCCTACAAGGATGAGAAAGAATCAATAAAAAATGCTGAAAATTTAAAAAGCCAGAGTGTTGCTTCTCTTCCAAATGACTGCAACATTTCTCCAGCAAAGGCACAGAACTGAGTTGAGGCTGAGATGGCTGAATTGACAGAACAAGGCTTTGGAAAGTGGGTAATAACAAATTTCACATGTTCTAACACATTGCAAAGAAGCTAATAATTATGATAAAACAATACAAGCTGACAACCACAATAACCAGGTAGAGAGGAACATAATTGCCCTGATGGAACTGAAAAATGCAACATGAGAAATCCACAATGCAATCACATGTATCAATACCTGAATAGACTACAAAAATGAAAGAATATCAAAGCTTGAAGACTATCTTCCTGAAATAAGACAGGTAGACAAGAATAGAGGAAAAAAATAAAAAGGAACAAACAAAACCTCCATGAAATATGGGATTACATTAAAAGACAGAACCTGAAAGAGATGGAGAATTACACCATGTTGAAAAACATAGTTTAGGATATCATCCAGGAGAACTACCCCAATCTAGCAAGACAGGCCAACATTTAAATTCAGAAAATCCGTAGAATCCCAGTAAGATACTCCATGAGAAGATCAACCCCAACACACATAATCTTCAGATTCTCTAAGGTTGAAAATGAAATTAAAAAATGTTAAGGACAACCAGAGAGAAAGGCCAGATCACCTACAAAGGTAAACCTATGAGACTAACAGTCAACCTCTCAGTGGAAACCCTTCAAGTCAGAGGAGATTGGGGGCCAATATTCAACAATCTTAAAGAAAAGAATTTCCAACCCAAATTTCACATCTGGCCAAACTAAGCTTCAAAAGAGAGGGAGAAATAAGATTTTTTTAAGACAAGCAAATATTGAGGGAATACATCACCACCATGCCTTCCTTGCAAGAGCTCCTGAAGGAAGCACTAAATATGGAAAGGGAAAATTGTTACCAGCTACTACAACAGCCCAATGAAGTACACAGACTAGTGACACTATGAAGCAACCACATAAACAACTCTGCAAAATAACTAGGTAGCATCATGATGAGGGGATCAAATTCACACATAACAGTATTAACATTAAATGTAAATGGGCTAAATGCCTCCAAAAAAGACACATAACGGCAAGTGGATAAAGAGTCAAGCCCCATGGGTATGCTATCTACAAGAGACCCATCTCACATGCAAAGACACACATAGACTCAAAATAAAGGGATGGAGGAATATTTACCAAGCCAATGGAAAACAGAAAAAAGCAGGGGTTGCAATCCTAGTTTCCAACAAAACAGACTTTAAACCAACAAAGATCACACAATACAAAAGGCATTACATAACGGTAAAGGGTTCAATTTAACAAGAAGAGCTAACTATCCTAAATATATATACACCCAATACAAGAACACTCAGCCTCATAAAGCAAGTTCTTACAGACCTTCAAAGAGACTAAAATAATAGTGGGATATTTTCACACCCCATTGATGATATCAGACAGATCATTGAGACAGAAAATTAACAGATATTCAGGACCTGAGCTCAGCTCTGCATCAAGTGGACCTGATGGGTATCCACAAAATTCTCCATCGAAAAACAGCAGAACCGCATTCTTCTCATCACCACATGGCACTTATTTTTATTTATTTATTTATTTATTTATTTATTTTTATTTTATTTATTTATTTTTATTATTTGAGACAGAGTCTCGCTCTGTCTCCCAGGCTGGAGTGCAGTGGCATGATCTCAGCTCACTGCAAGCTCCGCCTCCCAGGTTCATGCTGTTCTCCTGCCTCAGCCTCCCGAGTAGCTGGGACTATAGGCACCTGCCACCAAGCCTGGCTAATTTTTTGTATTTTTAGTAGAGATGGGGTTTCACCATGTTAGCTAGGGTGGTCTTGATCTCCTGACTTCATGATCTACCTGCCTCAGCCTCCCAAAGTGCTGGGATTACAGGCGTGAGCCACTGTGCCTGGATGACACTTACTTTAAAATTGATCACATAATCAGAAGGGAAACACTTCTGAGCAAATGCAAAAGAGCTGAAATCATAACAAACAGTCTCTCAGACCTCAGCACGATCGAATTAGAGCTCAAGATTAAAAAACTAACTCAAAACCACACAACTACATGGAAATTGAACAACTTGCCCCTGAATGACTCATGGTTAAATAATGAAATTAAGGCATAAATCAAGAAGTTCTTTGAAACGAATAAGAACAAAGAGACAACATACCAGTATCTCTGAGACACATCTAAGGCAGCGTTAAGAGGAAAATTTATTGCACCAAATGCCCACATCAAAAAGCTAGAAAGATCTCAAATTGACAATCTAATATCACACCTAAAAGAACTAGAGAACCAAGAGCAAACACACCCCAAAGCTAGCAGAAGACAAGAAATAGCCAAGATCAGAGCACAGCTGAAGGAGATAGAGACATGAAAAATCCTTCAAACCATCAGTGAATGCAGGAGCTGTTTTTTTTTTTGTTGTTGTTGTTGTTGTTTTTTGTTTTTTTCCAAATAGACCGCTAGCTAGACTAATAGAGAAAAAAGAGAAGGGAACGAAACTGACACAATCAGAAATGATAAGGGAAATATCACAACTGACTCCACAGGAATAAAAACAACCATCAGATAATACTGTAAATACCTCTATGCACATAAACTAGAAAATATGCACATAAACTATGCACATAAAAGAAATGGATAAATTTCTGGACACATACACTCTCCCAAGACTAAAGCAGGAAAAAATTGATTCCCTGAAAAAACAAATAACAAGTTCTGAAATTGAGGCAGTAGTAAATGGCCTGCCCACCAAAAAAATCCCAGGACCAGATGGATTTATTGCAGAATTCTACCAGAAGTACAAAGAACTGCTGGTACCATTTTACCTAAACTATTCCAAACAACTGAAGAGAAGGGACTCCTCCCTAAGACATCTTATGAGGTCAGCATCTTCCTGGTACCAAAATCTGGCAGAGATATAACAAAAACAGAGAACTTCAGCTCAATATCCCTCATGAACATTCATGCAAAAATTCTCAATAAAATACTGGCAAAGCAAATCCAGCAGCACCTCAAAAAGCTTATCCACCGCAATCAAGTTGGTTTCATCCCCAGGATGCAAGGTTGGTTCAGCATACACAAATCAATAAATGTAATTACTCACATAAAGAGAAATAAAGACAAAAACCACATGATTATCTCAATAGATGCAAAAAAAGACCTTTGGTAAAATTCAACATTGCTTTATTTTAAAAACTTTCAATAAACTAGGTATTGAAGGAACATATCTCAAAAGAATTAGAGTCATATATAACAAACCCACAGCCAATGTCATATTGAATGTGCAAAATCGGGAAGTGTTCACTTTGAAACACAGCACAAGACCAAGGATGCCCTCTCTCACCACTCCTATTCAGAATAGTATTGGAAGTTCTGGTCAGGGAAATCGGGCAAGAGAAAGAAGTAAATGGTATTTGCCTAGGAAGAGAGGGAGTCAAATTGCCTCTGCAGATGACATGATACTATATCTAGAAAAACCTCAGCAACTCAGCACAAAGCTTCTTAAGCTGACCAGCAACTTCAGCAAAATCTCAGCATACATAAGCAATGTGCAAAAATCGCTAGCATTCCTGTACACCAACAGCAGGCAAGCAGAGAGCCGAATTATGAATAAACTCTCATTTACAATTGCCACAAAGAGAATAAAATACCTAGGCTAACAAGGGAAGGGAAGGAGCTCTTCAAGAGAAACTACAAACCGCTACTCAAATAAATCAGAGAGGACACAAACAAATGAGGAAAAAAAAAATCCATGCCCATTGAGAGGAAGAATCTATACTGTAAAAACAGTAATTTGTAGATTCAACACTTTTCCCCTTCAACTACTATTGACATTCTTTGCAGAATTAGAAGAAACTATTTTAAAGTTCCTATGGAACCAGAAAAAGCCCAAATAGCCAAGACAATCCTAAGCAAAAAGAATAAAACTGGAGGCATCAGGCAACCTGACTTCTAACTATACTGCAAGGCTACAGTAACCAAAACAGCATGGTATTGGTACAAAAACAGACATCTAGAGCAATAGAATAGAATAGAGAACTCAGAAGTAAGACTGCACATCTATAACCATATGATCTTCTAAAAACTTGACAAAAACAAGCAATGGGGAAATGATTCCGTATTTGATAAATGGTACTGGGAGAACTGGCTAGCCATCTGCAGAAAACTGAAATTGGACCCCTTCCTTACACCTTACACAAAAATTAACTCAAGAAGGATTAAAGGGTTAGATGTAAAATCCCCAAAATAAAATAAACAAACAAAAAAAGATAGAAGAAAATCTAGGTAATACCATTCAGGACGTAGACACAGGCAAAGATTTTATGACAAAAACACCAAAAGCAATAGCAGCAAACGCAAAACTCGACAAATGGGATCTAATTAAACTAAAGAGCTTCTGCACAGCAAAAGAAACTATCATGACCCAAGTGGACAAGAAATATGAAAAAAAGCTCAACACCACTGATCATTACAGAAAAGCAAATCAAAACCACAATGAGATACCATCGCATGCCAGTTAGAATGATGATTATTGAAAACCCAAGCAACAACAGATGCTAGTGATGCTGTGGAGAAAAAGGAACACTTTTAACACTGTTGGTGAGAATGTATATAAGTTCAACCACTGTGGAAGACAGTATGGCAATTCCTCAAAGAGCTAAAGGCAAAAATATCATTAGAACCATCAATCCCATTACTGTGTATATATCCAAAGTAATATAAGTTGTTTTATTATAAAGATACATGCACGTATATGATCTTTGCAGCACTATTCACAATAGCAAAGACGTGGAATCAACCCAAACACCCATCAATGATAGACTAAATAAAATATTAGACAGATCATTGAGACAGAAAATTAACAGATATTCAGTGCCTGAACTCAGTTCTGGATCAAGTGAACCTGATGGATATCCACAGAACTCTCCATCAAAAAACAGCATAATTACCTTCTATCTAATAGACTAGATAAAGAAATAGACACCATGGAATACTATGCAGTGAGAAAAAATGTCCTTTATGCAGGGAAATGGATGGAGCTGGAAGCTGTTTTCTTCAGTAAACTAATGTAGAAACAGAAAACCAACTACCACATGTACTCACTTCTAAGTGGGAGCTGAACAATGAGAACACATGGACATGTGGTGGGGAACAACATACACTGGGGCCTATCAAGGGGTGGGGAGAGAGAGAGAATCATGAAGAACAGCTAATGGACACTGGGCTTAATACCTAGGTAATGAGTTGATCTGTGCAGCAAACCACCATGGCACATGTTTACTTAGGTAACAAACTGCACATGTATGCCGGAAGTCAAAATACAAGTTAAAGGAAAAAAACAACAACAAAGAAAAATAGAAGCAAATAACCTCATTAAAAATTAGGCACAAGACATGAACAGAGATTTTTCAAAAGGAGACATACAAGGGCCAAGAAACATATGAAAAAATGTTCAGCATCGCTAAGCACCAGAGAAATTCAAGTTAACACCGTAATGGGAAATTATCTTACACCAATCAGAATGACTATCATAAAAATGTCAAAAAACAACAGACGTTGGTAAGGATGTAGAGAAAAGGGAATGCTTATACACATTAGTGGGAGTGTAAATTAGTACATCTCTGTAGAAAATATTATGGGACTGGGCGTGGTGGCTCACGCCTGTAATCCCGGCACTTTGGGAGGCCGAGGCAGGTGGATTACCTGAGGTCAGAAATTCGAGACCAGCCTGGCCAACATGGCAAAACTCCGTCTCTACCAAAAATACAAAAATTAGCCGGGCATGGTGGCGGGTGCCTGTAATCCCAACTACTCCGGAGGCTGAGGCAGGAGAACCTCTTGAACACGGAGGGGTGGGGGCATGAGGGGTGGGGTGGAGATTGCAGTGAGCTGAGATCATGCCACCGTCCAGCCTGGCGACAGACCGAAACTCCATCTCAAAAATAAAATAATAAATAAAATAAAATAAATACTACGGAGATTTCTCAAAGAACTAAAAATTGAACTACTCTTTG